>NC_080024.1:78714354-78902412 GCF_030020395.1 Manis pentadactyla
TTTTCTTTTGGAGAAATATAAGAGAGCTCTGCAGTTATGTTCAGAAGACATTTTAGAATGTAGATCTTTTGGAGAAGGTCCAGCTTAGATAAGAGGCTATGACAAGTGTATCCTAATGCTGGAATATATGTCTTCTTTACCAATCTTGGCCTCCCAGTCAGTGTTTGTGTTCCTGAATTGGTAGTCAGCAAAATGAATACTTTTTATTCTTCCCTAAATTCTGTCATGCTACACATATATTGTAACTGATATGTTATGTAGCTTGTCAGTTCTAGCTTTCTAGCACTGGTTATATTTCAGCATACTGCAGCTGGTTCAGGGAGTGTCACATAGTTTCACTCTTTTTTTTTCTGTACATTTGTCTCTCCATCTGTGTGTTCAGCATTTTGTTGGTCCTTGCACATATTCCATGTATCTATCTATACTCTCACTTTGAATTGGTTAGTCATGCACTGTGTACAGTTTAGCTGGTGACCATTGTGTTCTAAAATAATATTGTTGAAAATATGTAACAAATTATTTCTTCCCAGATTAGATAACTTTTATCTTCAAAGATAACTATAGGTAGCCAAGTGAAAATATTTGAATACCCAAAGTTTATGGTACTGTAGTGGAAAAGTCACTTAAATAGATACCAGGAGACCCATGTAATTGTCCTAGCTCTATTATGCACTTAGGAAGTAGCATCATCTACTTCAGGCTAACAGTACTTGATGGTGAGGTAACCTAACCAGGGTTGAACATGAGGATTAAGCTACATGATGCATGTGAGAGTATTTTATAAATGCTAAAGGACCAGATGGGTGCAGTTCTGACATCTACACCTGCTTCTGTTACTGTGCTAACTGGGAGTCCTTGTGATGGCACGTGTGCTGGTGATGGCCTCACGGTGGTAGTGGGAGGACAGAAGGGAGGCATCGCTAGTACATCTTCAACATCACTTTTTCATAAGCAAGATCTTTTTTTCGCCAGAATAGTTTCTTCATTTAAAAAAAATTCACTGTTCTAGGAGCACTCTGAAGTATTTACACATCCAGAAGCTGATCTAGGGAGTGAAGAGAGACAGAAAAATACTGTTTAGTGATTTACTTATAAATGTTAATTCAAGACATATACAAACACAGTAGTTTCTTCTCAATACTAGCTATGAACAGCTCATTAGTAAGTCCTGAAATCTTTATTGCTTTACTGTGACTCTGTAGACACTTTCTCCATAAAACAATGCATTAGGGGATGTACATGCCTTATGTCAATTACTAACCAGCTAAAATATCACCTGCTATCCTTAATTTAAGTATATTTTCTGAATTTTAGCTACAGCAGTTCTATTTTTCTCCTTTTCTTTGGATGGAGGGGTTGAGGGGGTCTTTATTGAGCAACCAGATTTCAACTCATGACTTGTTTAAATATCTCTGTTCAAAAGTTTCTGAACAATTGGAAGAAAATCCCTGATTTATTAGAAGCACATGACTATCAGTAGTTACCTCTTATACTTGCTGTTCTTTAAGATCTTGAGAGAAGAACTTTGACTGCTGTGATTAAAGTCAATTAGAAAAAGCCTTCATGAAAATAGCATTCCCCTAAAAAGCAGAAATGCTTCTTGCTTATCATTTTAAAAATATTTATTGTACACCAATTACAGAAATTACAATGATGAATGCTCTAGTAGAGTTATCTCTTGCATAGTTATTAGTTTGGGCAAGTAAAGGTTCAGCCTCATTATCTAAATATATTATAAACATTTTGTTGATCTTAAATAATCATTCTCAGCCACTTCTATTTGTTCAGACTTCTAGTAATTCAAACATCGAAATATAAATTCTTTGAAATGATTGTTGCTTGTTTTTTCCTAGGTTATTTATGTTTAAAATAGGAAAAATGCTTTTCATAAGTTTAAATAAGGTAAATGAAAGTAAAAATAAGCTTAAAGCACAGTTGTATTCAATATAGCTAAAACCAAAGTGAGCTCTACTTTTATGTTTACCTAATAATATGTCTGCTCTTGGAAGGCAAGAGTTTTCTAGAAAGAGTACTGTTTCATCATGAATTTCAGCATGGGGGAAAATTGTATCTTTTACCTTTGATTTTATATATAAATTGATTTCTTTTATGCTCTAGTGGACCTCTTTTGCCTTGTTAAGATACACTTGAACTCACTTCTGAGTTCCAGTTAGATTTATGATACTGTTAAGTTGTCTCAAACTATATATTCTTTGCTGAAACATTTAATATTTTACCATCACCTGCAAGGAAGATTGTTCTTTAACTCACTAAAGTAAAATTAAAGGTAATTTAAATTTGAGTTATTAATTTAGTGATCTGTAGGAATTAGGTTTTAACTGAGCTCTAGTGGGAAACTTGCTTGTTTTCAGTTTCAGTGTTTTTTTAAGATAATGTTCTTATTTCTTTGTTACATCATCAACAGACATGAACTAGGTGGGTGTGTCGTCATTACCCTACAGTATGGCAGGCACTTCGGTCTGACCAATCTGCTTTGGTGTAGCACGTCGTGACTTTGGCTTTGTTGGTGGCATATACGATACTCTGGTTGGGGAGACTTTGCAGGCTCTGTAGCTTTCTTTTGGTGGGCTGATGATTTTAATGGAAGTAATTTGCTACTCCAAAAGTCTTGCATAAATACTACATTAGCTGTACCAAGGATCCAATATCAGCTTTTTATACAAATGTATAACCTAATGACTGAAGATAATACATAGGTGCTTCAAAGGTCTCTAGACACACTATTTCTTAAAATATCTGTCTAATTTATTGGGTATACAATGAAAAACATATATTAATAAAAGGGATAAATATTAGTTATGTGTATATGCATTAAATATATAGATATATAAACAAATCATATCCTGAGTTAATATAGAAAACATATAATTTCAAATCTTGTCACTGGATACACTAAATCTATGTAAAATTGGTGGCTAAGGAGGTATGGCCACAATTAATCACTTCTGACTGTTTAACATCTTTATAGTCATCATATGGGTTATTTGTTTTGGTGCGGTGGGATGGGGGGTGGAACAATGACAGTAATTGGTTGAACACCAAAATCAAATCTCCTAGTTTGTAGTCTTGCCAAAAATCCTGGTGACAGTATGTCATTAATGCCATCTTTGGGCTGTTGGCTGCCTGTGGCTTACCACACCAATTTTAAGCAAGTTATTAAAAACATGTTTCACTTAAATATGAGTAGAGTAACTTATAAAGAATAATTTGTGTAACAGGGCATTTAACTAATATAAGTTCTTGGAAAGACAAAACCAATCAGATTCAGACGGCCTTGATTAGAAAAGCTAATTTTTACACTTGCTTATAATGCTAATAAACAATAACTGACATTTATTGAATAATTACCATGCACTGAGCACACTACTAACGGTCTTTTCTGTTTTGTCCCATTTAAACCTCACATAGGTGGATGTTATTATCCTCCTATACATGAGGAAAGGAAGATTCAGTAGCAAAGTAATTTTGTCCATGAGAACAACATAGTTAATAAATGGAAAAACAGGTAGGATTCAAACCTTGATGTACCTTGATTTAAAAAATCCATGCTCTTAACCATCACAGTAGTGTTTCTCAAAGTATGTTTTGTAGACCACAGACATAAAAATTATATTAGATAACTATATTAAAAGATTTCTAGGCATTTTTAACAAGTCTCCCAGAGTGACTCTTAAGAACACTACAGTGTGAGAACCACTGCACTATGCTGTACTTTGGCAGCTTGAGTAGGTGAAGACCAGTAAGGGCTGATGGGTAGGAAGATGAGGAATATTCTGATGTTAGGAATGAAATATATGAAATTTTTGAAATATGACTAAGTGCTATACAGACTGGCAATATTTGTAATTTTGGAAAATACAGGTTGTGGTATAGAAGACTTGGCTGACTTAAAGTCTAAATTAAAGATTGAGACTTATGCTTAAGAAGAGAAGGATGTTCCCAGTAGACTGAACAGAACTGGGTGCTAACTTTTCCTGCTCCATTAAAGACATTGCCCATACCTATATCATAACACCGAAACATTGTATTTCAACTGTCTCTTTTCCTTCATTAAGCTGTATCCTTGAGACTGGATTCTGGTTTATTCATTGTTTGTGTCTCCATC
Organism: Manis pentadactyla; assembly: GCF_030020395.1. Lineage (NCBI taxonomy): Eukaryota > Metazoa > Chordata > Mammalia > Pholidota > Manidae > Manis > Manis pentadactyla. The sequence continues at coordinate 78,718,481 of NC_080024.1, forward strand.
TCTTAGTTTAGTCCCTAACACATAGAGATCCTTAATAAATGTCAAATTGTCTCACTTTTTTCTTTTAAAACTCTTGGAAGCTACAACCTGGAATCCTGTCTTAGCCAACTTTTAGCAGTTTGAGAGCCTTGAGCCTCACCTTCCTGTCTAAACCCACAGATCCAAGGAGGAGCTTCAAGTTGTCACTTAGCTTCCATGAACCGACCACTGAAGTCTAACCCAGCCTTGAATCCTCAGTCTTTCCATGTGCCCCAAGAAGAAAGTTTCCAGGAAAACACAGCAGCTTCTCTTCCCTCCTACTCAGTAATACTGATAGAGGGCTCAGTAACTTGACTCTCAACCCTGGGACGACCTACCCTTCAGCTCCACCAGAAGGGCCACCCCAAAAGCAGAACAGACAGGAGACCATTCAACAGTAGAGGTAATAGAAAAAGACGTTGTTACTTCAGTTCTGAAAAGAGAGTTAACTTGGAGAGCCTTCAGTCACAGTATACGTCATAAAAATGACTTCAGACTTGACTTTAAATGTTGTCATTTCTGGAATAGTTCTGGGAACCATCAAGTGAAAAAAGTAGCCTCTCATTCCTACTCCTACTCAGGTCAGCAGCACTCAGTAACTTGACCCTCAGGCCTGGTGCCACCCTGCTCTGCACTAGAAGAACTTCCCCAAGGCAGGACACAAAATAGAAAACCCTAAAGGAGAGCGGTAGGAAACAAAATTGGCATTTTCAGGGAAAAGTTCCAACTGTGGTTTAATGAAGGCTTGTCCTCTTCAGTGACAGTTAGTCAGTTGCAGCAACAGGACACTGATTTATGCCAAAGAATTGTATCAGAAAGTAGATTCTATCCAGTTTCACTGCTAGTACCAATATGTTCTACCAGTAATTTTAGGATTATCGTGGGGCAAGCCGGGAGGTTTCTGTGATTTGAATTGTTTTTTTCTTTCTTAAATTTGTCTTCCTCCATGTATCTGCAATTTATATGTCATTTATATAGATTATGCACCTTTCTGATTTCACTTTGCTTAATTCCACTTTATTAATTAGCCATTTTTTGGCACATGCATATGTGTTTTAGAATTCTGAAGCCAATTATAAGATGAAATCCACTGTTAAGAATTTAAAACAAAAGAAACTGTGGAGAAAGCAAAAATAAATTGTTTGGAAAAAACATGATTGTGATAAAGTGTATTTTAGTAAATGTTTATTGCTCCATGATAATGACTTTACTGTTTCCTCTTCAAGGGATTTCTGCTCTTATTCCAGTGTTTTTTAGTACAGAATAAACATGTTTAAAGGGGAGAAAAAACTCTGAGAAACTCTAGTCATGGGGCAAATCCTTGTGGAGAAACAAAAAAGGAAAAAAGCCCTATAGGTCAGGATTAGAGTAGCTGATATCCTTCTCTCTGCTACACATTTCATTTACTTGCTAAAACCTCTCATTGTTCTATGATCTCCTATGCTACAGGTTTTTACTCTTTGCAATATAAAATGCTCCAAGATTTGAATATTTATTATTCAAACAGTATCTGGCTCTTGTCAGCTGTTTTAGGCAAAATAGGTACTGGTTAGCTGTCCCTTTTTCTTGTCTTGTTTCTAAAATTAGTTATATGACTTTGTCATTTGGTATCCTGTTTATAGTTTGAGCTATATAAAAACCCAGTTATGAGTTATTTAAAATGAAAGGTGAATTCTTTCATATGTGCTATGTATAATCAGCATAAAAGAACTTTTTAACACATAGTTTTAAAGCTCTGAGACAGGCATCTCAAGTAGCTTTTAAATCAGTTATCCACACCTAAATGTAAGTGAGAATTGTACATTCTTCTGCTTGTCATCAACTGCCTCTTCTCCTTGGTCTTAACCATGTTTCACTAACCATGTCCGTCTGTTGTGTCTTATTAAGAATTTGTACACCCATCAGCTTCACACTTTTACAGGAGTATAGTACAAAAGCTTCACGGTGAATATGACTTCATGTTTTCTGAGATTAAGTTTTCCTCTCCGGGTAAGCACTGGTTTTATTTTTTACTATAGATGTAGACCCTTTTGAAGATGACTATGAGTATGAAATATGATTTTGGAATACACATTCCTTTGAGAAAAAATTTAATGAGAATATTTAAAGCATTCTGCAATGTAGCCAACAATTTATTAGACTTCTCAGTGGCTCCTTGAATTTGAGTATACATATATATGATATTTGAGGGACAGGTACATATATATGATATTTGAGGGACAGGTTTTGCTTAAGTTAAATGAAAAATTTTTTTCTTCTTCCTTTCATCACCTGACCTACCAGTACAATCTGATCTTAAATGTATTTCTTTAGGCCAAGAGATATCAGCAATTTTTCATTTCTGTGTTTTATATTAACAATTGCTTACAATATGCCTGGGAACTATGCTGCTTGCTTTTTGCTGTATTTACAGAGGCTTCTGATGATGATAGTGACAGTGGTGATAGACATTACTGAGAGAACAGTAGCCTGAAATGCCTCCTCCCTCTTCGAGGTAGAGTAGGCAGAGGTCCCTTCTCTGTGGTCCCATAATGGCCTCTGCGTACTTTTTTTTTTTTTTAGATAATTATTTTTTATTGAAGGGTAGTTGACACACAGTATTACATTACTTTCAGGTGTACAACACAGTGATTCAACATTTATATACATGATAATTCTAGGTACCAGCTATCACCATACCAAGTTGTTTCAATATTTTGACTATATTCCTTATGCTATACATTACATTCCAGTTACTTATTTATTTTACAATTGGAAGTGTGTGTGTATATATATATATATATATATATATATATATATACATATATATATTTGTGTTTGTGAGGGCATCTCTCATATTTATTGATCAAATGGTTGTTAACAACAATAAAATTCTGTATAGGGGGTCAATGCTCAATGCACAATCATTAATCCACCCCAAGCCTAATTTTCGTCAGTCTCCAATCTTCTGAACTCTGCGTACTTTTGAATGCTCTACTTGCCATTTTATAATTCTGTGCTTCTAGATCTATCTCCCTGAATAGAATGAACTCCTTGGGGGCAGAAAATATTTATTAATGTTTTTATTTCCAGTACCTGGCAGGATGCTTAGCCTACAGCATATTGTAGATACTATGTAATTGTTTATGAGGAAATTGAGAGAATTGACTCTCTCTCATTGGTTATTACTATTTTAAACTAAAGTTGTGCTTCTATGGACCGAGATAGTCAGCCAAAAACATATTTATATTGCTTTTAACAATTTCTCTGTTATTAATAGTTCTATTTGTTCATTTTCCAGAAAATATTGTATTTCAGTTTACCAAGGAGGCTTAATGTTTGAAATGTATTCATATGCAGATAATTTTGTTCAGTATAGTCAAATGCTGATAGGCCTTAACATAAAGGTACTTTGACCTGATTATTACATGGCTTCAAGCCACTTTGTTACCCATTCTCCATACATACAACTCACGTGTGTCTATTTTATTACTCTATGAAGATAAATGACATGGTAGTTGTTACCATTTTTTCTCTTTTTTAGAGAAACTCATTAATGGAAACAGATGGGTACAAGTTATTCATAATGCAAAATAACCCATCCAGTTATTTATAAATGCATGTTTGAAATGTCTGAGCTGAAATTTTGTTTTCCATTATGCCTTATGCATATATTTACTGTTAGTGATTTTAGCATTCTTAATAAAATAAAATAACAATCCTATGTAAGCTAGTTTCCCAATTCAATTCCCATTCAATTTTCTTATGTAACTTTTTTCATTAACTTCTATTTCCTCCCTCAAAGTAATATCATCTTACATTTCAATTACGTTTTGCCCTCTAAACTGCATGTTTAGCTAACTTAAATTCCCCTTGAGAGACAAGTAGAAATCTTTAAAAGGCCTGTCCTTTTACTTTACATTAATGATATAAAAGCAAACCTCAGTGTCCCTATTGTTCTCCAATAGCCTGAGAATAAATTTATGCAAATTTCATTGAACATCTGTTATTTATAAGTCACTGTTCTTAGTGCACTGTTCTTGTGATGCTTCGCATCAGATTGCATAAGACATGCTTTCAAGTCAATTGGAATAAATAAGACCTATTTGTATAAAAGTGCAAGAGCAAGGCAGGATTTTTGAAGGAGACGGTATTTGAGTTGGAACTTGAAGAACTGTTGAAAGGATCTGGTCCCTCTGACTGATACCTTTGGGTGGGTACATTTGGATTGCTGCTGCCCTTGCTGATTAACTCCCATTTTGGCTGCTTCCTATCTTTCTATTTTGCTAAAGTATTACTGACTTTGAAGTCCTTAAAGTGGTTTTACATCTATCTACTGTGGTCCATCCATATGCTGATTGTATTAATTAGAATATTCTGTTTTTTCTAAAAATCTGTTACTAGTTTGTGCTTTCCTACAATGGTGGAAGCAAATTTAGAGTGGGGGGAGGTAAGTTTCAGGTGACAGTAACAGTGTGAGCTAAAGTACCGAATTCAAAAAGTATGAGGACTGTATGGGGACCAAAGTGGTCCAGGTTGACTGGAGCAAATAAGGGGGGAAAGGTGAATGGTAATAGGAAGTATTAGTTAGGGCATGAAAGATGGATTAAAACTGTATTTAGAGAGGTTCTGTACACTAAATAGGCTAAAGAGTATTATGGGTTTAATTAATGCCATAAATATGTAAAAGCTAAGGGGAATTTTTAAATAGAGAAATGGCATTTTCAGAGTTTTGCTTTAGGAAAGTTAATTTTTATTGGAATTGGGAAATCCTGGAGCCATGGTGATTACCTTGACAAATATTACAGTAACCCAGGGGAAATGTAATCAGGATAATATGGGCTAATGTGGCAGAACTCAGTTTGGCTGAGGGGGAAAGGAAGGTGTGGAGGAAACAAGCTCCAGGTGTAAGAAAGGTTACAGAACAAAAATGTCAAGCCCTGGCATTCTTTGACACGCAACATGATTTTTTTGTTTAGTGGCCAGTTTGCTGACACTGATTATGTGATCATTTTCAGTTTTTATTTACTTTTGTAATCTTACTTGTTAAGTTTTACTGTCTTTGGAACCTTTCTTTCATCCTACATCCATTATTTTTGACCCCTTTTTATTTGCAGTTTTAGTCTAATTGACTTTCCCCTTTTCCCATCTACACCCTAACGTGTCCTAGGCCAGGGCTCATTAAGTAGCAGAGAACACACTCAAACTAACTCTTGTCAAGGGAGGACTGTGTAAGGCTCAGAGATGTCTCAGAAATTCATGGATAAGAAAAGCTTAGCTAGGCATCATAGGAACTAGAAAGCTAAAAGAATATCTTTTTCTTAAAGAAGCAGTTTTGTTCTTTCTAATGACTTCTCTGTTTCTTGATACACATCTAACCCTCTTTTATCTCTTCTAGCTGGCTTCTGACTGCTTATTCCTTTTATAATGCCTCCTAAAATTCCCTGTTTTCACATGCTCTTTCAGTTCAGTTCCTCACAAGTAACTGGCAGCATCCCTCTTTGTTTCTCAGTCCTTTCCCTCAGTATTTCCCAAGAGAGGAAATTTAATTTATCCAACTCCCTCAGTCCAAGTCATAGTATCCTTTCTGATCCAGCAATCTTTTGGCTACAAGTAATAAAAGCCTGACTCAAATTGGTATAAAAATGAAGAAATATATTATCTCCTATAACAGGAAGTCTGGATGAAGGGCAGCCTTTAATGTTGATTGATTAGAGGTTCAACATTGTCATCAGAAATTTCAAGTTCTGTGCATCCCTTCACTCTACCATACTTGGGATTGGCTTTATCCTTTGTAAGGTGGCTACAGCCATTCCAGGCATCACATCCAGAAAAAAAACAACATTCAGAGAAAAAGTGGCCATTTCTTCCTGTGGCTTATTCTTAGAAGTGAAAGAAAAATTCCTAAAATATGGAGATGAGCAGATGCCCCTTCATGTTTTATTGGCCAGATTTGCAGGTAGAGATTTCTTTTGGTTAATAAACTCTATTGGTAAGAAAGAGAAGCCATCGGAATATACCATTGCTAAACCCATCACTGCTAAGCTGAATGAGATTACTGAAAGACTAAATCAGACCCACATCTGGAGTTGGGATTTCACTCTGGTCATTTTGTTCTGGTAAATTAAGCCTTATATCTGGAGAGTAGAAATGAGTGGCAGTATATTAATAGGAACCCAGAAAAGTCCTTCTGTTCAAAGGTATATGAATGTACACATTGGTTCTTCTTTTAAAATGAAAATTAGTCCTGGAAAATTACCTGAAGAAGTCAGAGTTCTATCAAGATCAGAGTTTAATGCAATTACCTCTGGGACAGGTACGTACCCTTTTCCAGGTTAGCTATGGCCTGGAGAGGGAGGTTTGTTATAAAATGTATACATAATACAAAATAATGTTACTTTCTATTATGAGGGTCTCGTCTCCCTAAAGGGCATGGCAGACAGGTACCCTGAAATATATCTGGCATATACTGCTTTGGGTCCACTCTCTGAATCCTTATAGACACAGGTCTTCCACAGAGATTTTCAGTAACAAACACACTTGCAATGAAATAGTGCTTCTTACTATTATCAGAAAAAACATTGAGTATTCAGTCTTAAAACTTCCACAAACTTTGAAATATAATTTAGAGAAAGTACTTTGTTCACAATGAGCATACCATACAAGATTATAGTGCCAGTCACTGAACAACATATTAGAACAGATGGACCTAACAAACAGACATCTACAGAACACTCCATCCAAAAGCAGGAGGATACACATTCTTCTCAAGTGCCCATGGAACATTTTCAAGAATAGATCATATACTAGGCCACAAGAAGAGCCTCAGTAAATTCAAAAAGACTGACATTGTACCAACCAGCTTCTCAGACCACAAAGGTATGAAACTAGAAGTAAATTATGCAAAGAAAATGAAAAAGCCCACAAACATGGGGGCTTCAAAACATGCTCCTAAATAGTCAATGGATCAATGACCAAATAAAAACAGAGATCAAGCAATATATGGAGACAAGTGACAACAATAATTCAACACCATAAAATCTGTGGTATGCAGCAAAGGCCGTGCTAAGAGGGAAGTATATTACAATACAGGCCTACCTCAGGAAAGAAGAACAATCCCATATGAACAGTCTAAACTCACAATTAACAAAACTAGACAAAGAAGAACAAATAAGGCCCAAAGTCAGTAGAAGGAAGGATGTAATAAAGATTAGAGCAGAAATAAATAATATCGACAAAAATAAAACAAAAGAAAGAATCAATGAAAACAGGAGCTGGTTCTTCAAGAAAATAAACAAAATAGATAAACTGCTAGCCAGACTTATCCAGAAAAAAATAGAGTCTACACACGTAAACAGAATCAAAAATGAGAAAGGAAATATCACTACAGAAATACAAAGAATTATGAGAGAATACTATGAAAAATTATATGGTAACAAACTGGATAACCTAGAAGAAATGGACAACTTCCTAGAAAAATACAACCTTCCAAGGCTGACCCAATAAGAAACAAAAAATCTGAACAGACCAATCACTAGTAATGAGGTTGAACTGGTAATCAAAAAACTACCTAAGAACAAAATTCCTGAACCAGATGGCTTCACTGCTGAATTTTATCAAACATTTAGTGAAGATCTAATACCCATTCTCTTTTAAGTTTTCCAAAAATAGAAGAGGAGGGAATACTCCCAAATTCATTCTACGAGGCCAGCATCACCCTAATACCAAAACCAGGCAAAGACACCACAAAAAAGAAAATTACAGACCAGTATCCTTGATGAACACAGATGCAAAAATACTCAACAAAATATTAGCAAAGAGAATTCAAAAATACATCAAAAAGATCATCCATCATGATCAAGTAGGATTTATTCCGGGGACGCAAAGATGGTACAACATTCGAAAATCTGTCAACATCATTCACCACATCAACAGAAAAGACAAAAACAACATGATTATCTCCATGGATGCTGAAAAAGCATTCAACAAAATTCAACATCCATTCATGATAAAAACTCTCAACAAAATGGGTATAGAGGGCAAGTACCTCAAAATAATAAAGACCATATATGACAGACCCATAGCCACCATCATACTTAAGAGTGAGAAGCTGAAAGATTTTCCTTTAAGATCGGGAACAAACAAGGATGTCCACTCTCCTTACTTTTATTCAACATAGTTCTGGAGGTAGTAGCCACAGCAATGAGACAACACGAAGAAATAAAAGGCGTCTAGATTGGCAAGGAAAACATTAAACTGTCCCTGTTTGCAGATGACATGATATTTTACATAAAAAACCCTAAAGAATCCACCCCAAAACTACTAGAACCAGTATCTGAATTCAGCAAAGTTGCAGGATACAAAATTAATATACAGAAATCTGTTGCATTCCTACACACTAACGAGGAACTGGCAGAAATTGAAGTCAGGAAAACAATTTATTCACAATTTCATCAAAAAGAATAGAATACCTAGGAATAAAGCTAACCAAGGAAGTGAAAGACCTATACTCTGAAAAGTACAAGACACTCATAAGAGAAATTAAAGAAGATACCAATAAATAGAAACACATCCCTTGCTCATGGATGGGAAGAACTAATATTGTCAAAATGGCCATCCTGCCTAAAGCAATCTGCAGATTCAAGGAAATCCCTATCAAAATACCAATGGAATTCCTCAACAAACTAAAGCAAATCGTTCTATAATTCATTTGGAACCACAAAAGACCCTGAAGAGCCAAAGCAATCCTGATAAGGAAGAATAAAGTGGGAGGGATTATGCTCCCTGACCTCAAGCTCTACTACAAAGCCACAGTAATCAAGACAACTTGGTAGTGGCACAAGGACAGACCCATAGACCAATGGAACAGACTAGAGAGCCTGATATAAACCCAAGCATATATGGTCAATTAATATATGGCAAAGGAGCCATATATATATACAATGAGGAAATGACAGTGCATCAACAACTAGTGTTGGAAAAACTGGACAGCTACATGCAAGAAAATGAAGCTGGACTATTGTCTATCCCCATGCCAAAAAGTAAACTCAAAATGGATCCAAGACCTGAATGTAAGTCATGAAACCATAAAACTCTTAAAAGAAAACATAGGCAAAAATCTCCTGAATGTAAAAATGAGCAACAACTTTTTCCTGAACACATCTCTTCGGGTAAGGGAAACAAAGTAAAAGAAATGAACAAATGGGACTGCATCAAGCTAAAAAGCTTCTGTACAGGAAAGGACACCATCAGCAGAACAAAAAGGCATCCTACTTTATGGGAGAATATATTTGTAAATAACATATCCGACGGGTTAACATCCAAAATATATAAAGAACTCAAGCGTCTCAACCCCCAACAAGCAAACAACCCAATAAAAAATGGGCAGAGGATGTGAACAGACATTTATCCAAAGAAGTAATTCAGATGGCCAACAGGCACATGAAAAGATGCTTCTTAGCATCACTAATTATCAGGGAAATGCAAATTAAAACCACAATGGGATATCACCTCACACCAGTTAGGATGGCCAACATAGAAAAAACTAGGAATAAAAATGCTGGCGAAGATGTGGAGAAAGGGGAACCCTCCTACACTGCTGGTGGAGATGTAACCTACTTCAACCATTGTGGAAAGCAGTATGGAGGTTCCTCAGAATGCTCAAAATAGACTTACCATTTGACCCAGGAATTCCACGTCTAGGAATTTACCCTAAGAATGCAGCACTCCAGTTTGAAAAAGACAGATTCACCCCTATGTTTATCACTGCACTATTTACAATAGCCAAGAAATGGAAGTGTGTCCTTCCTTTTCTAAGTGTCCATCAGTAGATGAATGGATAAAGAAGATGTGGTACATATACACAATGGAATATTATTCAGCAATAAGAAGAAAACAAATCCTACAATTTGCAACAACATGGATGGAGCTAGAGGGTATTATGCTCAGTAAAATAAGCCAAGTGGAGAAAGACAAATACCAAATAATTTCACTCATCTGTGGAGTATAAGAACAAAGGAAAAGCTGAAGGAACAAAACAGCAGCAGAATCACAGAACCCAAGAATGGACTAACAGTTACCAAAGGTAAAGAGACTGGGGAGGATGGGAGGGTAGGGAGGGATAAGGGTGGGGAAGAAGAAAGGGGGTATTATGATTAGTATGTATAATGTGGGGGGTGGGGGAAAGGGGAGAGCTGTGCAACACAGAGAAGACAAGTAGTGATTCTACAACGTCATACTATGCTGATGGATAGTGACTGTAATGGGGTTTGTGGGGGGGACTTGGGGTAGGGGAGAGCCTAGTAAACAATGTTCTTCATGTAATTGTAGATTAATGACAACAAAATTAAAATATAAATTAAAAATTTAAAAAGTTAGATTTAGTTGTGGATAGAAATTACAGCTATTCAGAATATATAATATTGTACTAGATATTTGTGCCTTCAGGGGGCATCTTTTAAAATACTCATTGAAGGCTCTTGTTAGTAATTTTAATAGAGAAGTATTTTTTTTAATGATGACATAGACCCAGGTTATGGTTGTGAGCTGGGTAAATAAGGAGGGAAATGTATAAAATGAAGTTTGGAAGAGAGTAAGAACTGCAGTTAACTCCTTTATTATCACTCACATACATGGTCCTTTTCTCTCCACTTCCACATGGGTCTCATTTTGACTGGAATAGAACTCAACTGGCAAGAGTCTGGAAAGGTGTGCTCATACAGAAGACATGACAGTCCACAGAAAAATATAGTTGCTATTCATAATCTGAACAGATATTCTAGCTTTATGGAATTGCTATGTTTTATCAAAATGATTATAAATAAAATGTGTTTTCATTTTGACCTTCATATAATATTAGAAATCTTTTCCCACACATACACAAAAAAATTTATGACAAACTGAGTTGGAAAACTTCTTAGTAAACTAGCAGTGCAGATGTTAATCACTTGGTGGTGTTCAGGCTACGGTGATTTTCCTAGCTGTAATGACTTTATGGTCCTTATACTTTAATTTTGGTTTGCCTTTGAATGCATCATTCTTTGGCCCCGTAGCATCACCTATGATCTTGGCTGTCCCTTTTTCACTAACCATAAACTAGAGTTCCAAATCTTGTTCCACAATGTCAGTTCCTAAGTGTTTCTCTGCTTTTTATCTGTGTGTTGTAAAGATGCCCACATTTGATAAAGCTCCTTTCATTCATGGCACAAGCCACAACCTAATTATAAAATTTTAAGTGCTGTGAATTAAGTCTTTGTCATTCATCTTCATGATGGAATTTTCTTCAGAAAACATAAACCCAGAAACTCTGTGCATGTGAGTGATAAAATCATGTTAGGAGAGGGTGGAGCCAACATGGCGGCATGAGAAGGACAGTGGGAATCTCCTCCCAAAAACATATATATTTTTGAAAATACAACAAATACAACTAATCCTAAAAGAAAGACCAGAAGACACAGGACAACAGCCAGACTACATCCACACGTGCTAGAGCCCAGCACCTGGTGAAAGGGGTAAGATACAACCACCGGCCTGGCGGGACCCGAGAACACCTCCCCCCAGCTCCTGGCGGGAGGGAGAGGGAGCCCAGGACTGATAAACACCCAGCCCCAGCCACCCGCACCAGAGCGCAGACACAGTGCATGCGTGGAGGGCTGGAAACTAGGGAAATAGTGCAGCAAGACCTCTGAGCGGGTTCCGAAGCTGATGCCCCTATGACAAAGAAAAGCGAGTGCTTTTTGAAAGTTTTAAAGGGGCAGGGACTTAACAGCTAGACGGAAACACAGGTCGCAGCCCAGTGGCTGGAATTTACAGGGAAAACCAGGCGCACTAACCCCCTGGGCAACAGCTCTGAGACCCCTCATGGAGGTAAACAGCCAAGCAGCCCCCTCCCGTCCATTACCCCTCCAGGCACTGCAAAAGCAGAGAAAAAGCCTAAGGCAAACCATGCCCACAGAAAGGGAGATCCCTCCACTCCAGCCTGGCAAGACACAAAGACACAGCCTACATGCAATTACCCAACACAAGCCAATAGGGGTCGCAGTTGTCCCAGTAAAGAAGGGCCAGCAGCAAGTGAAAAGTTTGGCCCTCCCAGCTGACAGTCAATAGCACCTGTAAACATGAAAAGACAAAAAAATATGATCCAGACAAGACTAACCCAGACAGCTTGGGCATCTACTACATCTTCCCCTGAGAAGGAACCTGGGGAGATAGATTTAACCAGTCTTCCTGAAAAAGAATTCAAAACAAAAGTCATAACCATGCTGATGGACTTGCAGAGAAATATGCAAGAACTAAGGAAGGAGAAAACAGAAATAAAACAAGCTCTGGAAGGACTTCAAAACAGAATGGATGAGATGCAAGAGACCATTAATGGACTAGAAAACAGAGAACAGGAACACAGAGAAGCTGATGCAGAGAGAGATAAAAGGATCTCCAGGAATGAAAGAATTTTAAGAGAGCTGAGTGACCAATTGAAATGGAACAATATCCGCATTATAGGGGTACCAGACGAATAAAAGAGAGAAAAAGGGATAGAAAGTGTCTTTGAAGAAATAATTGCTGAAAACTTCCCCAAACTAGGGGAAGAAATGGCCTCTCAGACCACAGAGGTACACAGAACTCTCATGACAAGGGATCCAAGGAGGGCAACACCAAGACACATAATAACTAAAATGGCAAAGATCAAAGACAAGGACAAAGTATTAAAGGCAGCCAGAGAGAAAAGAAAGGTTACCTACAAAGGAAAACCCATCAGGCTATCAGACTTCTCAACAGAAACCCTACAGGCCAGAAGAGAATGGCATGATATACTTAATGCAAAGAACAGAAGGGCCTCGAACCAAGACTACTGTATTCAGCATGAATATCATTTAAATATAAAAGAGGGATTAAACAATTCCCAGACAAGCAAAAGTTGAGGGAATTTGCCTCCCACAAATCACCTCTACAGGGAATCCTACAGGGACTGCTCTAGATGGGAGCACTCCTAAAAAGAGCACAGAACAAAACACCCAACATATGAAGAAGGGAGGAGGAGGAATAAGTAGGGAGAGAAATAAAGAATCATCAGACCGCATTTATAATAGCTCAACAAGCGAGTTAAATTAGACAGCAAGATAGTAAAGAAGCTAACCCTGAACCTTTGGTAACCACAAACTTAAAGCCTGCAATGGCAATAAGTTCATACCTTTCAATAATCACCCTAAATGTAAATGGACTGAATGCACCAATCAAAAGACACAGAGTAATAGAATGGATAAAAAAGCAAGGTCCATCCATATGCTGCTGACAAGAGGCTCACCTCAAACCCAAAGACATGCACAGACTTAAAGTCAAGAGATGGAAAAAGATATTTCATGCAAACAACAGAGAGAAGAAAGCAGGTGTTGCAATTCTGGTATCAGACAAAACAGACTTCAAAATTAAGAAAGTAACAAAAGACAAAGAAGGACATTACATAATGATAAAGGGCTCAGTCCAAGAAGAGGATATAACCATTATAAATATATATGTACCCAATACAGGAGCACCAACATACCTGAAACAAATACTAACTGAACTAAAGGAGGAAATAGAATGCAATGCATTCATTTGGGGAGACTTCAACACACCACTCACTCCAAAGGACAGATCCACCAAACAGAAAATAAGTAAGGACACAGAGGCACTGAACAACACACTAGAACAAATGGACCTAATAGACATCTACAGAACTCTACATCCAAAAGCAACAGGATACACATTCTTCTCAAGTGCAACTGGAACATTCTCCAGAATAGACCACAAACTAGGCCACAAAAAGAGCCTCAGTAAATTCCAAAAGATTGAAATCCTACCAACCAACTTTTCAGACCACAAAGGCATAAAACTAGAAATAAACTGTACAAAGAAACCAAAAAGGCTCACAAACACATGGAGGCTTAACAACACACTCCTAAATAATCAATGGATCAATGACCAAATCAAAATTGAGATCCATCAAGATATGGAAACGAACGACAACAACAACACTAAGCCCCAACTTCTGTGGGACACAGCAAAAGCAGTCTTAAGAGGAAAGTATGTGGCAATCCAAGCATATTTAAAAAAGGAAGAACAATCCCAAATGAATGGTCTAATGTCAAAATTATCGAAATTGGAAGAAGAAGAACAAATGAGGCCTAAGGTCAGCAGAAGGAGGGATATAATAAAGATCAGAGAAGAAATAAATAGAATTGAGAAGAATAAAACAATAGCAAAAATCAATGAAACCAAGAGCTGGTTCTTTGAGAAAATAAACAAAATAGATAAACCTCTAGCCAGACTTATTAAGAGGAAAAGAGAGTCAACACAAATCAACAGTATCAGAAAGAAGAAAGGAAAAATAACAACGGACCCCACATAAATACAAAGAATTATTAGAGAATACTATGAAAACCAATATGCTAACAAGCTGGGAAACCTAGGAGAAATGGACAACATCCTAGGAATATACAACCTTGAAAGACTGACCCAGAAAGAAACAGAAAAATCTAAACAGACCGTTTACCAGCAATGAAATTGAAGCGGTAATGAAAAAACTACCAAAGAACAAAACCTCCGGGCCAGATGGATATACCTCAGAATTTTATCAGACATAAAGGGAAGACATAATACCCATTCTCCTTAAAGTTTTCCAAAAAATAGAAGAGGAGGGGATACTCCCAAACTCATTCTATGAAGTATCACCCTAATACCAAAACCAGGCAAAGACCCCACCAAAAAAGAAAACTACATTCCAATATCCTTGATGAACGTAGATGCAAAAATACACAACAAAATATTAGCAAACCGAATTCAAAAATACATCAAAAGGATCATACAAAATGACCAAGTGAGATTCATCCCAGGGATGCAAGGAAGGTACAACATTCGAAAGTCCATCAACATCATCTACCACATCAACAAAAAGAAAGACAAAAACCACATGATCATCTCCATAGATGCTGAAAAAGCATTTGACAAAGTTCAACATCCATTCATGATAAAAACTCTCAGCAAAATGGGAATAGAGGGCAAGTATCTCAACATAATAAAGGCCATCTATGATAAACCCACAGCCCATATTATATTGAACAGCAAGAAGATGAAAGCTTTTCCTCTGAGATCGGGAACTAGACACTGATGCCCACTCTCCCCACTGTTATTTAACATAGTACTGGAGGTCCGAGGCACGGCAATCAGACAAAACAAAAAAATACAAGGAATCCAGATTGGTAAAGAAGAAGTTAAACTGTCACTATTTGCAGATGACATGATACTGTACATAAATATCTCTAAAGACTCCACCCCAAAACTACTAGAACTGGTATCGGAATACAGCAAAGTAGCAGGATACAAAATCAACACACAGAAATCTGTGGCTTTCCTATACACTAACAATGAACCAACAGAAAGAGAAATCAGGAAAACAACTCCATTCACAATTGCATCAAAAAAAAACAAAAAACCTAGGAATAAACCTAACCAAAGCAGTGAAAGACTTATACTCTGGAAACTACAAGTCACTCTTAAGAGAAATTAAAGGGGACACTAACAAATGGAAACTCATCCCATGCTCTTGGCTAGGAAGAATTAATATCATCAAAATGGCCATCCTGCCCAAAGCAATATACAGATTTGATGCAATCCCTATGAAACTACCATCAACATTCTTCAATGAACTGGAACAAATAATTCAAAAATTCATATGGAAACACCAAAGACCCCGAATAACCAAAGCAATCTTGAGAAAGAAGAATAAAGTAGGGGGGATCTGACTCCCCAACTTCAAGCTCTACTATAAAGCCATAGTAATCAAGACAATTTGGTACTGACACAAGAACAGAGCCACAGACCAATGGAACAGACTAGAGAATCCAGACATTAACCCAGACATATATCATCAATTAATATTTGATAAAGGAGCCATGGACATACAATGGGGAAATGACAGTCTCTTCAACAGGTGGTGCTGGCCAAACTGGACAGCTACATGTAGGAGAATGAAACTGGACCATTGTCTAACCGCATATACAAAAGTAAATTCAAAACGGATAAAGACCTGAATGTAAGTCATGAAACCATTAAACTCTTGGAAGAAAACATATTCAGAAACCTCTGAGACATAAACATGAGTGACCTCTTCTTGAACATATCTCCCTGGGCAAGGAAAACCACAGCAAAAATGATCAAGAGGGACTATATTAAGCTGAAAAGCTTCTGAACTGCAGAAGACGCCATCAATAGAACAAAAAGGAACCCTACAGTATGGGAGAATGTATTTGAAAATGACAGATCCGATAAAGGCTTGATGTCCAGAATATATAAAGAGCTCACATGCCTCAAAAAACAAAAAACAAATAACCCAATCAAAAAATGTGCAGAGGAAATGAACAGACAGTTCTCCAAAAAAGAAATACAGATGGCTGACAGACACATGAAAAGATGCTCCACATCGCTAATTATCAGAGAAATGCAAATTAAAACTACAATGAGGTATCACCTCACACCAGTAAGGATGGCTGCCATCCAAAAGACAGAGAACAACAAGTGTTGGCGAGGCTGTGGAGAAAGGGGAACCCTCCTACACTGCTGGTGGGAATGTAAGTTAGTTCAACCATTGTGGAGAGCAGTATGGAGGTACATCAAAATGCTCAAAACAGACCTACCATTTGACCCAGGAATTGCACTCCTAGGAATTTACCCTAAGAATGCAGCAATCAAGCATGAGAAAGATCAGTGCACCCCTATGTTTATCGCAACACTATTTACAATAGCCAAGAATTGGAAGCAACCTAAATGTCCATCGATAGATGAATGGATAAAGAAGAGGTGGTACATATACACAATGGAATACTAATTGGCCATAAGAAAAGGGCAAATCCTACCATTTGCAGTAACATGGATGGAGCTGGAAGGTATTACGCTCAGTGAAAAAAGCCAAGTGGAGAAAGAGAAATACCAAATGATTTCACTCATCTGTGGATTATAAGAACAAAGGAAAAACTGAAGGAATAAAACAGCAGCAGAACCACAGAACTCAAGAATGGACTAACAGGTATAAAAGGGAAAGGGACTGGGGAGGTTGGGTGGGTAGAGAGGGATAAGGTGGGGGAATAAGAAGGGGGTATTAAGATTAGCATTCATGGGGGGTGGGAGAAAGGGGAGGGCTGTGCAACACAGAGAAAACAAGTAGTGGTTCTACAACATTTTGCTATGCTTATGGCCAGTGACCGTAATGGGGCTTATAGGGGGGCCCTGGTATAGGGGAGAGCCTAGTAAACATAATATTCATCATGTAAGTGTAGATTAATGATAACAACAAAAAAAAGCAGTTCCTGTGTGTTGACCTCCAATGTGTTCTACACAATGGTATAAATTGCATATAAAAGTGTAGGCAAAGGGTCTGTTTGTGTTTATACAGAGGATCAAAGCCTAATTTGGCTACCCCAAAAATGAACTAAGATACAATATGAAAAAGAACTTCCAACATCAGCACTCTCTGGAAGACTCATGCCAGAAGATGATCATCAAAAAACCCCAACAAAGATCCACGCACTGGTACAGCTGTAGATGCACTCATCCCACCAGTTCCTGGACTTGCCATGGGAATGAGGAAGGAGATATCTAAGCTGGCCTGGGCATACAGTAAAACAACAAATTTGACTGGATCTATACTGTTGGAAGTCAACCAAGAATTAGGAGAAGTGCAAATTGTAGCACTCCAAAGTCTTACAACTACAGACTATTTACTGTTAAAAGAACATAAGGGATGTGAACATTCCCCAGGAGTGGGTTGTTTTAATTTTTCTGATTTCTCTCAGATGGTTCAAGTTCAGTTGGACAATATCCACCATATCATAGATAAGTTTTCACAAATGCCTAACGTGCTTAACTGGTTTTCTTGGTTTCACTGGAGATGGCTGGTAATTACAGGTATGCTTTGGTTATGTAACTATACTCCTATTATGTAAATGTGTGTGCGCAATTTAAGTAGTAGCTTAAAACCTATACATGCTGAAGTTACTCTACAAGAAGATATGTCAAAGAAATAATCAATCTTCCCATGTTTTCTTTCGCCTGCTACTTCTATAGCTTTTCTTCTTCCTACCTAATTACAAGCCCTAAATAGAATTTGTGCCTCATATCGAATTTACCAAGTATCATAATTCTTCAAAGTGGTAAAGATACCTCAAGACAAATGCTGGGCATAGAAGCCACAGGACATAAATATGCAAAGAAGGAAAAAGCTAACCTTTTCAAACAATAAGGCTTCTCTCTCACTTACCAACTTTACATTTCCCTGTATGGCCCCGGAAGATGACTGGTTAGCCAGAGACGGGTAAGATTTCTCAAGGGAGGAACAACCTAAGACAGGCACAGTCGCAGGGGGGCCATCAGGTGAGAAATTGGGGATCAACAGAGGTGAGGCTTAGAACCTCACCCCCCCTGTTCTGAGAGAAATCTTCTGCATAGGTGGATGTTTTATTGCCCTTGTCTAGCTTGGATTAACACTTAGTCTACAGGCACACACCTGATCATCTGCGTCTGCTCTATTACAACACTAAACTATGTTTTCTACCTTTATCTTGTATCTACCTACCACTTCAGCATTTTAATAAAAACAATAATAACAAAGAGTGAAATGTGGTATCCACATATAAATCAAGTATATAAATCAAATGAATATTCATATTTGAACTGACTCTTTATAGTTCATAATGCATGAGCAAAACCGAAAGTTTCTGTGATGACTGCCCTTGTACTGTTCACCATGTAACTTGTTCACTGTGTAAGAATTTGTTCTCCATGTGAGAACTTGTTCGTTATGCTTCAGAAGATGGGAGACTGACGAAAATTAGGCTTGGGGTGGATTAATGATTGTGCATTGAGCATTGACTCCCCTATACAGAATTTTATTGTTGTTAACAACCGTTTGATCAATAAATATGAGAGATGCCCTCACCAAAAAAAAAAGTGCACACTTCCAATTGTAAAATTAATAAGTAACCAGGATGTAATGTATAGCATAAGGAATATAGTCAAAATATTGTAACAACTTGGTATGGTGATAGCTGGTACCTAGAATTATCATGTATATAAATCTTGAATCACTGTGTTGTACACCTGCAACTAATGTAATACTGTGTGTCAACTACCCTTCAATAAAAAATAATTATCTACAAAAGAAAAAACCATGTTAGCATTGATTGCTGTCAGTACAAAAGCACTGACAGATCTGTTCTTTCCAATTTGCTTGGTTAATGGACATCCTTATTTGTAGATAAGCTTAGTAGTCCACACATTTTGGACTAGTTCTACTTAAACTGTGGGTAATATTAGTACATGGTAATTTAAATTAAAAACAGGGCAAGCTCGGAATTTCCCCAAGGCTTTTGCTTTAGCTCCTCTTGGAGTTACACAGCCCTACAAGTGTGTTACACTCTGATAGAACATTCTTTGATTGTGCCTATGATGTTGAGTAAACCTTAGAGTGATGATTTTTTTAGTGCACAATCAAAATTATACAGAAATCAATTTTTTATTGTTAACATTCTTGTTATATTTGGCCAGTTAAACAGTGATTAGATTTATAGCAGGACTTAATAAATTCCTAGAAAGTAAAGTGGGTTTATGATTTAATTTTTTCTCCTTCTTCTCAAAGAGGAAGGATAAAGAGAACAGAAAAGATTGATTAGAAGGGCAAGCAGAGACTGTTGAGAAACTGCTAATTATGCAACAAAATAGAAAATTCTTGCTCTGAAATCTACAGAAAACAACACCTTTAAGAGGATACAAGACTTAAAATTTTTATGTCTTTTAAGTCATAGAGCTCTGTTCTACCTTTGGTGAATATGAAGCTTTGAGTAAGGATGCAGATACTTTCTAAACCCTGTAGATCTGACTACTGTTACTTTAGACACTGGCCTTATCAAAATTTAGGGATTAGTGCAAAAGGTACCCAACTCTATCTTAGAGTGCTTTAAGTTCCTGTGTGTCAGCAGTTTGTGGTAACAGTGTATTTTGTATTCCAAAGAATAATGACTAGAAACTCATGCCAATCTCTTTCCTGTTTAACCACACCACATCTGTAACACAACATCAGCCATTTAAACCATCTGGAGACATCAACAAAGACATACACAAACTGAAAGTAAAGGAATGGAAAAAGATATTTCATGCAATTAATAGGGACAATAAAAGCAGGAGTTGCAGTACTTGTATCAGACAAAATAGATTTCCAAACAAAGAAAGTAACAAGAGACAAAGAAAGACATTACATAATGATGAAGGAGTCAGTCCAACAAGAGGATATAACTATTAAAAGTATCTATGCACTTAACACAGGAACACCTACATATGTGAAACAAACACTAACAGAATTAAACGGGGAAAAAGAATGAAATGCATTCATTTTAGGAGACTTCAACATACCACTGACTCCAAAGGACAGATCAACCAGACAGAAAATAAGTAAGGAGACAGAGACACCGAACAACATGTTAGAATGGATGGATCT
The DNA here is from genome assembly GCF_030020395.1 of Manis pentadactyla. Classification (NCBI taxonomy): domain Eukaryota; kingdom Metazoa; phylum Chordata; class Mammalia; order Pholidota; family Manidae; genus Manis; species Manis pentadactyla. The sequence goes on from NC_080024.1 coordinate 78,738,996, forward strand.
AATGGACATCTACAGAACACTCCATCCAAAAGCAACAGGGTACACATTCTTCTCAAGTGCCCATGGGACATTTTCAAGAATAGATCATATACTAGGCCACAAAAAGAGCCTCAGTAAATTCAAACAGACAGACATTATACCAACCAGCTTCTCAGACCACAAAGGTATGAAACTAGAAATAAATTACACAAAGAAAATGAATAAGCCCACAAACACATAGACGCTTCATATCACGCTCCTAAATAATCAATGGATCAATGGCCAAATAAAAACAGGTCAAGCAATATGGAGAGACAAATGACAACAATAATTCAACATCGCAAAAATCTGTGGGACGCAGCAAAGGCTGTGCTAAGAGGGAAGTATACTGCAATACAGACACACCTCAGAAAAGAAGAATAATCCCACATGAAGAGTCTAAACTCACAATTAACAAAACTAGAAAAAGAAGAACAAATGAGACCCAAAGTCTGTAGAAGGAGGGACATAATAAAGATCAGAGCAAAAATAAATAAAATCGAGAAGAATAAAACAATAGAAATAATCAATGAAAGCAGGAGCTGGTTCTTCAAGAAAATAAAACAGAACAGATAAACCCCTAGCCATATTTATCAAGGAAAAAAGAGAGCCTACACACACAAACAGAATCAGAAATGAGGAAGGAAAAATCACTGTGGATACCACAGAAATACAAAGAATTATGAGAGAATACTATGAAAAATGATATGCTAACAAACTGGATAACCTAGAAAAAATGGACAACTTCCTAGAAAAATACAACCCTCCAAGGCTGACCGAGGAAAGAACAGAAAATCTGAATAGACCAATTACCAGCAACAAAATTGAATTGGTTATCAAAAAACTACTTAAGTACAAAAGTCCTGGACCAGATGGTTTCACTGCTGAATTTTATCAAACATTTAGTGAAGACCTAATACCCATCCTCCTTAAGGTTTTCCAAAAAGCAGAAGAGAGAATACTCTCAAACTCATTCTACAAGGCCAGTAACACTCTAATACCAAAAACAAGCAAAGACACCACAAGAAAAGAAAATTACAGACCACTATCCCTGATGAACATAGATGCAAAAGTACTCCACAAAATATTACCAAACTAAATTCAAAAATACATCAAAAAGATCATCCATCATGAACAAGTAGGATTTATTCCAGGGATTCAAGTATGGTACAACATTCAAAAATCCATCAACATCATCCACCATATCAACAAAAAGAAGGACAAAAAACACATGATAGGTTCGGCCCCAACATGGCGGTCCCGGCCGGGTGGTGACCGCGGTTTGGCCGTCGGGAGGCCTCCCTGGCGGTTGTCGGCGGGTCCTCCTCTGGTGCGAGATCGCCGGGGCGAGCGCTGAGGAGGCCGTGACGCGGCGGGGCCGGCGGCGGGGGCCCCAGGAGCCGAGGCGGCGGCGGCCGTGCCTTCCGTTGGTCCCAGGGCTTTAGTGCGGACCCCGCCCGGCCGGGCCAGGCCGGCGGGCGGCGGCTGCGGCCTCTGCGGCCGCGGGGTGGGCGCCGCCCTGCCTCTGCCGCGGCCATGGCTCAGTGCGTGCAGTCCGTGCAGGAACTCATCCCGGACGCCTTCGTGCCCTGCGTGGCCGCGCTGTGCAGCGACGAGGCGGAGCGGCTCACGCGCCTCAACCACCTGAGCTTCGCGGAGCTGCTGAGGCCCTTCTGCCGCCTCACCTCCGAGGTTCATATGAGAGATCCCAATAATCAGCTTCACATAATTAAAAATTTGAAGATCGCAGTAAGCAATATTGTCACCCAAGCACCTCAGCCTGGAGCCATTCGGAAGCTTTTGAATGATGTCGTTTCTGGTAGTCAGCCTGCAGAAGGATTAGTAGCTAATGTGATTACCGCAGGAGATTATGACCTCAACATCAGTGATCGGTCCATTAAAGCTAGTGTTCCTTGGTACAGTAATTGGAAAGACACACTGATGGAATTGAAAGAATCCTCATTATATACAGCTACTACTCCATGGTTTGAGTCCTATAGAGAGACCTTTCTTCAGTCGATGCCAGCATCAGACCATGAATTTCTGAACCACTACTTAGCATGTATGTTGGTAGCATCGTCTTGTGAAGCTGAACCTGTGGAACAATTTTCAAAGTTGTCACAAGAACAGCATCGAATTCAGCACAATAGTGACTATTCCTACCCCAAGTGGTTTATACCAAATACTCTAAAGTATTATGTACTTTTACATGATTTAAGTGCAGGAGATGAACAGAGAGCTGAATCAATTTATGAAGAAATGAAACAGAAATATGGAACTCAGGGTTGCTATTTACTTAAAATTAATTCTCGAGCATCTAATCGAGCATCAGATGAACAGATACCAGATCCTTGGAGTCAGTATCTCCAGAAAAATAGTATTCAAAACCAGGAATCATATGAAGATGGCCCTTGTACAGTAACTTCAAATAAGAATTCTGATAATAGCTTGCTTTCTTTGGATGGATTAGATAACGAAGTCAAAGATGGCTTACCAAATAACTTTAGAGCTCACCCACTTCAGTTGGACCCATCCAGTGACCTTTCTAACAGCACCGATGGCCCAGATCATGTAAAATCTGCTTCATCATTATATGAGACAAAGAAAGCAAATACTGGAATTATTCATGGTGCATGTTTAACCCTTACTGATCATGATAGAATTCGACAGTTTATACAAGAGTTCACATTTCGGGGCCTTTTGCCACATATAGAGAAAACAATTCGGCAATTAAATGACCAGCTAATATCAAGGAAAGGTTTGAGTCGATCTCTATTTTCTGCAACTAAAAAATGGTTTAGTGGCAGTAAAGTACCAGAAAAGAGCATTAATGAGCTGAAAAATACATCTGGATTGCTGTACCCCCCAGAGGCGCCGGAACTTCAGACTCTGAAGATGGCTGACTTATGTTTCCTGGTGCAGCATTATGATTTGGCCTACAGTTGCTATCACACTGCAAAGAAGGATTTTCTGAATGACCAAGCAATGCTTTATGCAGCTGGTGCCTTGGAAATGGCAGCAGTGTCAGCTTTTCTTCAGCCGGGAGCACCTAGGCCATACCCTGCACATTACATGGATACAGCAGTCCAGACTTACCGGGATATTTGCAAGAATATGATCCTGGCTGAAAGGTGTGTGTTGCTGAGTGCTGAAATCTTAAAAAGCCAAAGCAAGTACTCGGAGGCTGCAGCGCTCCTGATTCGGTTGACCAGCGAGGATTCTGACCTTCGAAGTGCACTTCCTCTGGAACAGGCAGCACATTGCTTTATAAACATGAAGAGCCCCATGGTTAGAAAATACGCATTTCATATGATACTGGCAGGCCATCGGTTTAGTAAAGCAGGACAGAAAAAGCATGCTTTACGCTGCTATTGTCAAGCCATGCAAGTCTATAAAGGAAAAGGCTGGTCTCTTGCAGAGGATCACATTAACTTCACCATTGGGCACCAGTCTTACACTCTTCGGCAGATGGACAATGCTGTCTCTGCTTTTAGGCATATTTTAATCAATGAAAGTAAACAGTCTGCTGCCCAGCAAGGGGCCTTCCTCAGAGAATATCTTTATGTTTACAAGAATGTAAGTCAGCTGTCACCAGAGGGGCCTTTGCCACAGCTCCCTTTACCGCACACTGACAGCTCAGCAACGCGGGTGTTCTTTGGCCATGACAGACGGCCAGCAGATGGTGAAAAACAAGCAGCTACTCATGTAAGTCTCGATCAGGAATATGACTCTGAATCCTCTCAGCAGTGGCGAGAGCTCGAGGAACAAGTTGTTGCTGTGGTTAACAGAGGAGTAATTCCACCCAATTTCCACCCCACCCAGTATTGCTTGAACAGTTACTCAGATAACTCAAGATTTCCACTTGCAGTTGTAGAAGAACCAGTGACAGTGGAGGTGGCCTTTAGAAACCCGTTGAAGGTTCCGCTTTTGTTGACTGACTTGTCATTGCTATGGAAATTTCAACCTCAAGATTTCAGTGGAAAGGAGAATGAAGAAGTTAAAGAACCAGTAACAGGTGAACCTGAAATGATTGGAACTGAAGTTATTTCAGAGTTCTTAATTAATAGTGAAGAATCTAAAGTGGCAAGACTAAAGCTCTTTCCCCATCACATAGGGGAGCTGCATATTCTGGGAGTGGTTTATAATCTTGGCACTATTCAGGGCTCCATGGCAGTAGATGGCATTGGTGCTCTTCCTGGTTGTCACACAGGAAAACATTCCTTGAGTATGTCAGTCCGAGGGAGACAGGACTTAGAAATTCAAGGTCCTCGACTTAACAACACAAAAGAAGAGAAAACATCTATTAAATATGGTCCTGATCGACGTTTAGATCCCATAATCACTGAGGAAATGCCACTCTTGGAGGGCTCCTCTGTGGAGAAATCCGAAAAGCATATGTGGAATTTGTCAATGTCAGCAAACGCCCTCTTACCGAATTGAAGGTTGTTTCTAAACGTCCAGAATTCTTTACTTTTGGTGGTAACACAGCTGTTCTAACACCGCTCAGTCCCTCAGCCTCTGAAAACTGCAGTGCCTATAAGACTGTGGTGACAGATTCCACCTGTGTGTGTGCAGCCCTCCTCTCCTCAGCTTCCTCTGTTGACTTTGGCATTGGCACAGGGAGTCCGCCCGAGGTGGCTCCTGTCCCCCTTCCTGACGCCATTCTTATGCCTGGAGCTTCAGTTCAGCTACCAAAGTGGTTACACGGCCCAGCCGAAGAAGGGGTCCATGAAATTAACTTTTTGTTTTACTATGAAAGTCTTAAAAAGCAGCCTAAGATACGTCACAGAATATTAAGACACACTGCAGTTGTTTGTACCAGCCGATCTTTGAATGTACGAGCCAGTGTCTGCAGAAGTAATTCTTTTGAAGATGAGGAGGGCAGAGGAGGCAGTATGCTTGTCTTTGTGGATGTGGAGAATACCAATACTAGTGAAGCAGGTGTTAAGGAATTCCATATAGTCCAAGTATCAAGTAGTAGCAAACACTGGAAGTTACAGAAATCTGTAAATCTCTCTGAAAACAAAGATGCCAAACTTGCCAGTAGGGAGAAAGGAAAGTTTTGCTTCAAGGCAACACGATGTAAGGAAAAAGAAGTTGCTGCGCAGTCCTCAGAAAAACACACCTTTGCAGATGTCACCTTGGGAAACGAGCAGATAGTAAGTTCAGCAAGCCCTTGTGCAGACTTCTTTTATCGAAGTTTGTCTTCTGAATGTAAGAAGCCACCAGCCCAGCCGTGTGTGCATACAGAAAAGCAGTCAGTAGGGGAAGCTGTGAGATGGATTCAGAAGTGCAATGAGGTGGATTTGAGCATTGTCATCCTGTGGAAGGCTTACGTCGTAGAGGACAGTAAGCAGCTTATTTTGGAAGGCCAGCATCACGTTACCCTTCGCACCATAGGAAAAGAAGCCTTTTCATGTCCTCAGAAACAGGAGCCGCCAGAAATGGAACTGTTAAAATTTTTCAAGTCAGAAAACACTACAGTTTCTTCAAGGCCATCAGTAGAGCAGCTTTCTAATCTCATTAAAACGAATTTTCACTATCCAGAATCATTTAACCATCCATTTCATCAGAAAAGCCTTTGTTTAGTACCAGTGACCCTTTTACTTTCCAACTGCTCCAAGGCCAGTGTTGATGTGATCGTGGATCTTCGGCATAAAACAACAAGTCCAGAAGCATTGGAAATCCATGGATCGTTTACGTGGCTTGGACAAACCCAGTATAAACTTCAGCTTAAAAGCCAGGAGATTCACAGTTTGCAGCTGAAAGCGTGCTTTGTCCACACAGGTGTTCATAACCTTGGAACACCAAGGGTGTTTGCCAAGTTATCGGACCAATTTTCAGTGTTTGAAACAAGTCAGCAGAACTCCATGCCTGCCCTGATCATCATCAATGACGTGTGACATCTTGTAGACTTGTTGGAGTGCCCAGGAGCCAGCTTGTTCACGGAGTGGGCCTTGCAGCAGTGTTTGAAAGGCCTGCCTTGTTGCAGATACTGGTGTCAGATCAATGCACAGTCCTTGGACTTGTCAGTTTGTTGAGGACAGAGCATGTTGGACTGAGAATACTTACATTCTTTTTTTGTATTTCTTTAAACCCTGGTAATAATTTGTGTGCTCATAATACAGAATTTCAACATATCCTTGCACCTTATGAAGCCCCATCTTAAAAACCAATGTCTGAGTCTGCTGTTACAACTTATCGATGATATATGAATATCAGGAGATGATTTTGAGGAAGGAAAGGCCTTGTTGGCAATGCTCCTGTTAATAAATTCCAGCTTTACTGTGAAGTTTCTCTAGAGTGTTAAATACAAATTTTCCTGTTTTGCTTCATACAATTCTCTAATACCAGGTTTGAACTTTGGTTATAGAGTCTTCATACTTCAGTATCTTGTGGTTCCTATGGCTTATACATAACTTTGTAAAACAACATTTTTTTCTGATTCTTTGAATGTGGTTTCAAAAGGAGTTTGACTTTTTTTCCTCATTCATCTCTGCAGAGTGCACTATTTCACAATATGAGATTTTTGTCATTTAAATTATATTCTTTATTATGGAACTTTAACAATTGAGTTGATCTGTTTAAAATATAAATCTACTCAAGTGAATTAAGAATAAGCTTTTCAAAAATGTATTATATTTATAACAATTGTACTGTAAATAGAATAAAGACATGCTATTCACTGTATAGATTTATTAAATGCCATTTTTTATTAAAAAAAACACATGATAATCTCCATAGATGCTGAAAAAGCATTTGACAAAATTCAACATCCATTCATGATAAAAACTCTCAACAAAATGGGTGTAGAGGGCAAGTACCTCAACACAATAAAGGCCACATATGAAAAACTCACAGCAAACATCATACTTAACATTTAGAAACTGAAAGCTTTTCCTCTGAGATCGGGAACAAGACAAGGATTCCCACTCTCCCCATTTTTATTCAACAAAGTTCTGGAGGTCCTAGACATGGCAACCAGACAACACAAAGCAATAAAAGGCATCCAGATTGGCAAGGAGGAAGTTAAACTGTCACTATTTGCAGATGACATAATATTGTACGTAGAAAACCCTAAAGAATCCACTCCAAAACTATTAGATCTAATATCTGAATTCAGCAAAGTTGCAGGATACAAAATTAATACACAGAAATCTGTTGCATTCTCATACACTAACAATGAACTTAGCAGAAAGAGAAATCAGGACAACATTGCCATTCACAATTGCCTCAAAAAGAATAAAATCCCTAGGAATAAACCTAAGCAAGGAAGTGAAAGACCTGTACTCTGAAAACTACAAGACACTCATGAGAGTAATTAAAGAAGATACCAATAAATGGAAACACATCCCATGCTCATGGGTAAGAAGAATTAATATTGAAAAAATGGCCATGCTGCCTAAAGCAACCTACAGATTCAATGCAATCCCTATCAAAATACCAACAGCATTCTTCAACAAACAAGAGCAAATAGTTCTAAAATTCATATGGAACCACAAAAGACCATGAGTAGCCAAAGCAATCCTGAGAAGGAAGAATAAAGTGGGGGTTGATAACACTCCCTGACTTCAAGCTCTACTACAAAGCCACAGAAATCAAGACAATTTGGTACTGGCACAAGAACAGACCCATAGACCAATGGAACAGACTAGAGAGCCCAGATATAAACCTAAGCATATATGGTCAATTAATATACAATAAAGGAGCCATGGACATACAATGGGGAAATAACGGCCTCTTCAACAACTGGTGTTGGCAAAACTGGACAGCTACATGTAAGAGAATGAAACTGGATTATTGTCAAACCCCATACACAAAATTGAACTCAAAATAGATCAAAGAGCTGAATGTTAAGTCATGAAACCATAAAGCTCTTAGAAGAAAACATAGGTAAAAATCTCTTGAATATGAACATGGGCAACTTTTTCCTGAACGCATCTCCTCGGGCAAGGGAAACAAAATAAAAACTGAACAGATGGGACTACACCATGCTAAAAAGCTTCTGTACAGCAAAGGACACTATCAGCAGAACAAAAAGGCATCCTACAGTATGGGAAAAAATATTTGTAAATGAAATATCCCACAAGGTCTTAACATCCAAAATACATAAAGACCTCACACGCCTCAACACTCAAAAACCAAATAACCTTATTAAAAAATGGGTGGAGGATATTAACAGATACTTCTCCAAAGAAGAAATTCAGATGGCCAACAGGCACATGAAAAGATGCAGCACATCACTAATTATCAGGGAAATGAAAATTAAAACCACAATGAGATATCGCCTCACACCAGTTAGGATGGCCAGCACAGAAACGACTAGTAACAACAAATGCTGGCGAGGATGCAAAGAAAGGGGGAACCTCCTACACTGCTGGTGGGAATGTTCAACCACTGTGGGAAGCAATATGGAAGTTCCTCAAAAAAATGAAAATAGGAATACCATTGGACCCAGTAATTCCACCTGAGGGAAATTACCCTTAGAAGACAACTTCTCAGATTCAGAAAGACATAAGCACCCCTATGTTTACTGCAGCACTATTTATGATAGCTAAGATATGGAAGCAACCTATGTGTCCATCAGTAGTTGAATGGATAAAGAAGATGTGGTACATATACACAATAGAATACTATTCAGCCATTAGAAAGATGTAAATCCTACCATTTGCAACATCATGGCTGGAGCTAGAGAGTATTATGCTCAAGTGAAATAAGTCAGGAAGAGAAAGACAAATACCAAATTATTTCCCTCATTTGTGGAGTATAACAAAGCAAAAACTGAATGAACAAAACAGCAGCAGACTCACAGACTCCAAGAAGGGACTAGTGGTACTAAAGGGGAGGGGTTGGGGAGATTTGGTGGGGAGTGATGAGGAATGGGATTGAAGGGCATTATGATTGACACACATGGTGTGTGTGTGTGGGGTCACGGGGAAGAGTGTAGCTCAAAGACAAATAGGGACTCTGTGGCATCTTACTACACTGATGGACAGTGACTGCAATGGGGTATGGCGGGGTACTTGATAATAATGGTGAATGTAATAACCACATTGTTTTTCTTGTGAAACCTTCATAACAGTGTATATCAATGATACCTTAATTTAAAAAATGTCTCAGGAAAAAGGGAACCTATACCTGTAATTAATATTCACAATATTTGTACTATCTCAGAAAGATGAGAGAATCAGCATGTCCATCTTAAGGGTGAAGACCAAAAACTCAAAAAGAACAAAGTTCCTAAGATATGAGAGTGGTGAGGGTTGGTTTTGCCCAGCCTTTTTACAACTACAAATTGTGAGTATGAAATGTCAGAAACTACAAGTCCTATGACTTCTCTCTCCAGTGGACCCCTATTTGCTCTCCAATAAAGAGTCTCAGGAGAAATGTCTTGGGGCAGATGACCTGTCACCATCTTCACCTGTTCTAGGAATAAAAAGGAAAATGTAGCCTACTATCTCTGAGTCTGTTAACCCCTGATGGAGCAAATCAGACAAAAGGGGTTAAGTAAACTACCACTGTACACAAGTAATTTTTATTATCAAGCAGGACAGAATCTTCTTTCCTTCTAACATTCTGATTTCCTCAAATAAGAAAAGAGTGACCTATATTTAATCAAACACAGAGTATTAAAGTGAAGCTAGATTAGTACGAAATATTATATAAGATCACAAAAAAACAAAAAATATGATATTCAAATAAGAACAAAAAATCCAAATGAGGAAAATAAACTTTCACAGGATGTTACTGCCAAAAGGAAACATTTAAAACTCTTTGAAGTTTAGTAAGATAAAATTTAAGAATTGATATCAGCAAAAACAGTCCTTTGGTGGCCCAGTCCCTTGAATTTCCTGACCCATATTTCTTTCCTGCTGAAACAATCAGTGGGATACCTTCTTTCTGGTACAGCTCAGCAGCCTCAAACACATCTAGCTATAGAGTCAAACAAACACAAAAATCATTAACACAAATTTTGATATAGTTGGCAACTGCTTAAATACTTTGTATATATACTGACTATCTGTCCTGATGGAAAATGAATTGTTTTGGGAGCTGGTTTTCCAAGAAACTTATTAAAAAGCTTGATATTTGCAAAAGTTCCTCTTGTCATTACAGCATCATTACCTCTTCGGGCTCCGTAAGAGTTGAATTCATGAGGGGTAAGGCTACAGGAAAATTATGTAAGTAATTTAATTTCAGGTGGAAAATAATCACGTACTACTGAATTGTAAAACTTACTCAAAACATTTTTTATTATGGATAATTTCAAGTATGTACAAAAGTAGGGCAAACAGAACAGTGAATCAACAAGCAGGTGCCTCTCATCACATTGTAATAATCAAATCATGGACTCTGTTTCTTCCATAATTATCCCCTATTACATTATTTTGAGGAAAACACATTTTAGTTGTATCTATTTCAGTATGTTCCTCTAAAAGATTTGGACTCGTAAAATACTATCCTGATACCAAAAAAAGCCCCCACAGTTTCTTAATATCAGAGAGCCAGTCAATATTCAAATGTCCCTGATTTTCCCCATGATTCATTTGTTGTTGGTTTGTTCAAATCAGGCAGGGTCCAAATATGCTTCATATATTCATTCAGTCAATCTCTTAATCTTCACATCTGCTTTCCCTTCTTGCCCCTCTTGTACTTTTTCTGAAGGAAACAGGTCACTGGTTGTAGTTTCCTGCATTCATACTGTACTAACTGCATTCCCACGGTGTCATTCCCAATCCTCTGTCACTTTATTTCCTGTAAACAAGATGTCAGATCCAATGGCTTGATAATATTTGGGTTTTTAATGTTAATTTGTGTAACAGGCCTCATAGGTCAAACATCCATTGGAGGCACATGATACCCAGTTGTCTCTTTCTGGAATGTTACCAGGGACTATCATCACTGTCCAGATTAAATCTTTCATTAGGGATTACACAACAGTGATACTCATCACTCCTCCACCAACTTTTAGCTGGAAAACTTCTATAAAGACAAATGTCCTTCATCAATGATTAGGTTATACTGAAATTCATTCCACATGATAAAGACTGTTTACAAATCTATGACTGTTAAGTAATCAGATGGTTCCCTACCAACTTCCAGAGGTAAGTTGGTCTGTTTTTTCTTTCAGTATTATTATAAACTCAGAGACTAAAATGCATGATTTAATCCATTCCAGTTAGTATTTTTTACTGATGCTCAGCATGTCCCATCTTTAAGCAGTGGCAGGTTCAAATTGGTTCCTGAGACCTTTTCACAGAAGCCCTGTAGTTTCTGGCAGCTATTTCTCACTGGGAAAAATATAGACATTTTCCAGACCCAAATTTGGAATCAATCATCTCTCCAAGAAGCACTGGTTGTACGGGTTTCCCCTCCTATCTGGAAGAGAATGTTCCAACATAACCATTCATAAACCAAAACAGCATCCAGTGCAGGGCATCTCCTGATTTCTGGAGGGTCACATCCCTCCACTTTTGCCATAGACCTACGCTAGCACTTGCCTTTTTGCTAATGGAAAGAAATCCGAAGAGGATTTTCACTTCCACGAAAAAAGCTGTTACCACACCAATGTAGGTCTTATGTGAAAACAAAGTGGTGTGACTTGAGCTTCTGGAAAGCTGAGATACCTGTACAGTGCTATGGCATTCAGACACCATAATCTGGGTGTTAACGGGCTGGACTGGTCACCAGGACAAGAAACAGCTAAGCATCTCAACAACAGCTAAGTGTCTGTACGGCCTTTTATGTAAAGGCAATAAATATTCTAAATTTGTACACTTAAATGTTTTTATAATGGAGGTGGGGGTGGGGGATGGTTCATATGTCTATTTAAAAAAATTCTGATTTATGAGAAGTACTGGATTAAATATTCTAAGATCTGAAACTACAATAAATATAAAAACTGTATCTTGGAAAGTGGTGGCTCCTTTTTTTTGAGGGTTGGCAGCAATGTCACAATTACGACCAAGATGGAAATCACAACCAACAAATATCTGGGAAAAAGAAAATTTACCTTATTTCTCAACACTGTATATAAAAGCTAAGTGGGTAACAAACTGATTCATCTTCGTGAAGTTTTACCAAAGGCAGCTGCTATTAGTAATTTCTACCAAAGTACTTTAATTCACATCAAACTACAGTTAACTGGAAAGTAAGTTCAAACACAAAATTCACGACAGCACTGCTGAAACTACAGTAAGAGTTTTCAGGTTTACTACATGACAAACCAAGCCACACGACATGGTCTGTGTATGAGATTTCACTGCAAAGTCTTGTCATTCAAGCAGCACAAGCACCAAGGTTGATCGGGCAGCATGTCCCACCTTCAGCAAACCTGTCTGTGGTGTCAGGATGGCTCTGTGACACCAGAGAGCATTACCATGCACAGAGAAATGAAATAATGTGTTTCTAGTTTCAGATTGTTAACTCCTCTATAAACGATCTTTACATTCATTGATTTATGTAAAATTTTAGACTCAAAAAGCAGGAATTCACTGTCTTTCCATTTGACACAGATCAAGCCTAGCTTCATGCACATGCATCTTATAGTCCACAAAAGACACATTTAAATTTCTAACTAGGGGAGGGTGGTTAGGGTAATTTGACAGGTCAAACCATGATGACTTTTCAACAAAGAAAAATTGAAAAGAGAAGTCTTGCTTCCAATCATTTGTTTATTTTGGCTACCCCTCTATTAGGGGTGCAATTTAAAACAGCCATTTCAGTTTCTAAAAACATAAGCAAAAGCAGGTACAACAGGTACTCCAGTTACTGCGTAAGTCACCATGGCAAGCAGACACCTGTGACAGCAGGTACTTCCTGGAGGAACGAACGTGACCAGAAGCCTCTCAATCAGTAAGAAAGGAGACAAAATAAAAGCATCTGAACACCAGGCACACATACCCTCTACTGGCCAAGTATTTAACAGCAGCACTACTCCTCGCAATGCTTCCAGCGGGCGATATATGGTCTGTGGTGACACAGTCTCCCAGATGCAGTAGGACGTGGGCATTTTCAATAGACAGCAGTGAAACTGGCTCTTTGGTCTAAAAGGTAAAAAGTTAAAGGCATTTAACTCTTCATGAGTTTTTTTAGTTATAACAACATTAAAAAGATGAAACAGTGATAAAACAGTACTTAACAAGCTTATCAAAAAATGAAGGACATCTGATAGAAGTAAACTTCAAGTCCCATGGAAACAAGAGTGAATATGGTGCTTCTAAGGAATCCCACTGCTTATTTCCCATCTGTGAATATGGTTTTGGTTGGTGAATTAAAAGAAAGATAAAATGGGAGTCATAAAAAGAGGCTTATATAAATGATCAAGGGAATAAAGTATTTATGTTAAAATGAAAAAAATAGGTCTTACTGATTTAGAAATAAAGCTGACAGCACATTCTATAAAATCATGACATTTTGGATGGAATCAATAAAGATTTGCTCATCAAATTCCAACACACCAGATTTTTAGGAGCACTACCCTGTGAGTTAAGTTTCAATAGAAACTGAATGTCAAAATTTGTAGACTCCAAAAATCTAAAAAACTTAAAAATATCTACACAAGTTGCTAAAGAGAGATTGTGTGTGGGTATTGCTGTTGATCTTCAGAATATCGTCATGGACAAAAACCGCTACTTCTTTCAATGCACGTCCCACATCACAGTGTGATATTTTCAAACTACACTTATAACCCTTGCCACCTGCACCACCACCCCAGCAGTCCAGCCATCATCGCCTTTCCCTCTGGATTCTGCTGTCACTGGTCTTCCTGCTTCTACCCAACCTTCACCCCAAAGAAAGTCTCAATACAAAGAGCAACCCTTTTGAGTATGACACTCCTCTGTTCGAAACCTTCCCATGGCTCCCACTCCCCGTGTCACTTCACTCAGAGTACAAGACTACATTTTAACATTGGTCTAAAGTTCCCTATGTACTGGGACCTCCATTTCTGACATCGTTTCCTACCACTATCCTTATTTCCCATGCTCTAGCCACACTGCCCTCCTTGAGGCCTTTACCCTGATTTCTCCACCGGGCAGCCCTCTTCTTTGTCCAGATATATGGCTAACTTATTCACATCTTTCAAAGTTTTGCTCAAATGTCATATTTTCAACCACTCTATATAAAATTACAATCTACTCCCCAAATTTTGCACAATTGGTTCTTTTTACCCTGATCATATATATTTTTTCATTACCACTTACCACTTTTTAGCATAATATGTAATCTACCTAGTTATTCTGCTAATGGTTCACTGCCTTCCTCTCCCCATGAGAATGTTGGGTTTTGTTAACTGATGAAATCCGCATACCTAGAAGAGTGCCTGGCACACAGCAGAGATTCAGTAAATATTTGTTAAGTGAATAAACACTTTTTGTGCCCTCATATTTATATTTTCCATTATTAAAAAAAAGTGTGACTATATGTATTTACTTGTAGGTGTAAAAGACATCCCTGGGACGATGCTTAAAAAACTGACAAGCACTGGTTGCCTCTGAGGAGGTGAAGCAGGAGGCCAGGCATGGGTGAGACAGACTCATTGCACCATCTTTCTTTCGAAATCTGAACCATCTGAGTGGGCTAACAGAGCAGTTTATATGAAGTGTGCCCATATTCAAGATGCCAAATGTAAATGCTTGCTACATATTTCTAATAGGTAAAAAAATAAATCAATTCTGTTACTCTAAGCTATTCTCTCAGATACTAGAGATTTCCAGATACAAAATGACTATCACTCATTAAAACGTATGTGTTCAAAATAATGTAATCTAAAATTTTATTCTATTCAGAAAGCAGGATGTGTGAAATAAAGAAAACATCGACACTTCACTGAACTGCTGAAGAAATGAGACTCTTACCTCTATTTCCTCTTTTCATGTTTTAAACATGGACAATATAACATGCTCTTCCTCTATCTGATTAACTTCTTCTCGAGGAGGCCAAATATTATGTAGGTAAATGTTCTTGCCAGTAGTGTCAGTACCTGTTTAAAATATTTTAGTATGAGATTCAAGACATTCACATCGCCAAAGGAATTATCATACAAACTAAGTAAATTACTCAACAGCAGACTGCTTTAGGCATAAGCAGCTGAAGGAAGCAACTATGCCCATTTTACTTTCTTCATATAAACACAGAAATGAATGACGATGCATTACACCAAGAGGTCCTGAAATGATCAAATAATGGCTGATCTAAGAAACATTTCAAAAATACAACAGCCTCTGGGAAAAAAGTGTGCGCAGGGACATATGTATGCAGATAAAGGAAGAGATACCTAAAGGCTCGGTCTGGAAATCTATATTCACTGTACCTGCTATGGCATAAGCCACCCAAGGGTGGAGAGGCAAGATAGTTGGCATGGACACAATCACAAAGACGAACTTCAAAATTTTTGTTTCCAGATAAAACTCCACAGGTAACCAAATCACCCTGAAGAAAAACACACACAAACAATATATATTCTAGAGATGGTACAAATTTGGATAATTATATATACATAAACAATCTCAAATATTGTACTTCTGAGGACAAGATAACCAAAACATATTCTACCAATTATTACAGAACTATCAAAACTGTAAATAAACTAATTCCTTGTGTTATTCTTTGAGAATCATTTTAAGATTGACAGGTTACTATTCCCACAGAATATATATAGGTCTACAGAAATACAAAGGTCAATATACATTTTCTGTAATTTATTAATAAAACAGAGTTCGTTATCTTATTGAGTGACACATTTTACCTGTTTGACTGCATTTAAAATGGCTTCTGATAAGGGTGCTGTGTTTCCCACACATGCTGAACATCCATAGCCAACTATTTCAAATCTGCATTTCAAAACAGAAATATGACTGGACAAAACGTCACAGCATTTGTGAAGACACGACAAGCCTTATCTCTTATTTCCACCTTTGTAATAAGATCACTGAAGAGAATATTCATGACAGATGGATCAACCTTCATCGGCATGTCTACTCCGGTTTCTGAGCAACCAAGCCTGACTCTCCCTCTCGGGCATGCAGCCTGCACTGGATGCCAACCATTGAAGTCCTGATGCTTAGGACAAGCCCTAGTCAGGATTGGTAACTAACTCTGCAGAGAGCCAATCACACTACACAAGAAAACTCCTCAGCTACTACTTGCTAGGAACATAACATGAGCACTCAAAAAACTGATGCTGTACTTCTGCCTGAGGGTTTAAACTACAAAGCCTCAAGACAGCCTGGCTTTAACAAGCTGACCAAAGCTCACCAAAGAGGCGCTGGAGTTGGGTCCTCTGACAGGAACAAATCTTCCCATTCTTAACCAAAAAAAGTCCCTGACAAAAATCCCAAGATGATATAACTAAAAAACTGTAGGTAAAATCCTCAAAATTACCTCCAGCTGCCCTTCTAAAAGCAAAAAGAAAATCTAAAATGTATCTCTCTTGCAAAGGAATTGACTACTTATGTAGGGTATGTTCCAAAATAGACACTGAATATAGCTAGCCACAATTTATTTTTCTGATTATGTAAGAAATGTAAACGTATTTTCCCCACAGTTCAGGGACAACTTCACCTGTGCTTATTTAATAGACCCCAGCACATCACAAGCCCCAATCAAGACAATTTACTCAGTTAATAAAACAACCTGTAAGAGTTCACTCTTCCTGTCTTCCCAACTCATGGAAATTACACTCTACATGGTACCATGGCATATATGGCCGGCCACTGCTACTTGGTTTTACTTGTCCATTTTGTCTTTCCATCCTTAAACTCGAATCCACATTTCCTACTTCTGCAGCCAGCACACTGCTGCTGTGTTCACTGACTATAACCAATCTTACCTGTGAGTGACAGGGCCTCAAAGATGTGTGACAATGGTGAGGTAACAAGTAAGCTAGAGCACAATTTTTCTAACTTCTTGACTATGAAGGGTTCTAGGAAGCAGCTTCCATCACTGCTGAGTACCAATGTCAGTGTAAAGAGGTGTAACTATCACTTACTTACCCGAGTTTACTAAGGAATGCAATACTCCACTGGAACTGAGGTAATGTGTAACCATCCCACTGCCTGGAGATAAACTCATTCTGATGTAAGGTTTAACATGCAGACCAGCTTGAACAGCTTTTTTAGCCAAAAGACCTGCACAGTGAACAATGATTCATTACGGTGATGTCTCTCCCTCCTTCCTCACATTAAAGGGGGAAGCGAGAAAGTATTTATTTAACAAGCCAATCTCCATCTCTTGTCAGGGTAAAAGTCCACACTCATGAATTTACTGTCATTATTTTGTCCACTCTATGCTCTTGATTTTTTTCATTTGAAACAAACCACAAGTTGCAGCAGATACACTAGCTTTACATTGTAAATTGTTCACGTGCAGCCTGATGTGGCATGCGCATAAATGGACCAAAGGACGATATGTAGTAATATAATGCACACAGTAACCAACGCATAGTGAGCCTTTTAAAATTCCAGTCATAATAAATAATAATTCAGCATGTATTACACATGACTTTTAACAATGAGTGGTTCTATGTGCATACAACTGATTTCATTTACAATCCTTACCAATCATCTTTTACTCTCAATGGACTATGGCACACTACTATGGAAACTTCACATAGATTATCAAGGGATTCGATCATTATACTTCTAAATTACCAGAAGCAGCAGATACAACCTAAAACTAATAGACATGCAAGTTATGATTTTTTAAAAATTTACCTCCCATGTAATAAAAACAAAATTAGTAACATAAATCAAACGTAGTCTCCTTGAGACCTAATGTTGAAGACCTAAAAATCTCATGAAGTTTCTCAGACACAGACACTGATACTCACGTGTGATATAGAAAAACCACATAACAGAAAAGTAAAAACTAATTTAGGAAAAGACTATGTATGGCCATAAAACACAACCTACCTGCAGAGAGCATGACAGATGGATTGCAGTTATTGATGCATCTGGTAACTGCAGCGACGACGACAGACTCATGGGACAGCTGATAGACACCTATTCATAGCAAATAGTGAAGGCATCATTCTGCTTTTCGGCAGCAATTTGGAAGCCTTTAAATCCAACCTATGTAAATTTGCACATAAATATAAACTATGCATTCTGGATACAAATAGGAAAAAAGACTGGCAGAAAATACAGCAGATCCTTGACATATGATGATTTGACACTGGAAGTTCTGATTATTTGTGAGTGTTGCTAAAGATTCATGACCTTTAGTAGTTAAGATTCAGCTAAAATATGAATTTGAGTAGTCACAATAAGAATTACTAGGTACAGCCAACTACCCAGAATGCAGGTATACCTTGGCTTTATTGTTCTCTGCTCACTGCTGTTCAGGTAATACTCAAGAGATGTACAAATTTTCTTTGTTAACAATGGCCCTGAAGATCTGCTTCAAAATGAGCCTGTGAACATATGTGTATAAAATAGATGAAGCAAGACTGCCAATGAGTTGTTAATTGTTGAAGTGAAGTACATGGGAATTCAACACACCATTTTGTTTCTGTCTAAGTCTGACATTTTCTCTCTCTCTCTCTCTCTCTCTCTCTCTCTCACACACACACACACACACAAAGAAATTTTAAGAAAGGAAGGCTCTGAAAGCCAGCTACTAGTTCTCAGAATAGAGAAAGTGGCAAGATTGAAGCCATGATTCTCAGAAATTCTGTATAAACCCCCAAGTCAAAGAGGTCACTTGTTACCAGATTTTGAGAATAATTAGTTACACAGTAGTGTTTTTCTCCTATTCTGGGAAGTCACAAAAGTCTAGAACAGTGCTATTCAACAGAATTTTTCTGTGATGATGTGAATATTTAGTATCTATGCTGTCCAACACAAAAGTGTTAACCACAAGTAACTATCCAGCACCTGAAATGAGGCCACTGTGACTAAGAAACCCAAATTTTAATTAATTTAAATTTTAACTTAAAGAGAGACAGTCAACCTCTGCTCCTCACAGTGGACCTGGGTAAACGACTGATCTATACTTTGGTCAGAAGGAAAAATGGGGCTGATGGTGTGTGCTGTAACAAAAAAACACAGCAGATTGACTTTATGGGTCACCTGGCTAGTTCTATATTACTTATTCAACACAAAGTGCACTGACAAAGACATCAATAGAGTGATCTACCTTTTCATTTAAGCAAGCTTGGAAATCACTTTTCATTTCTGTCACAGCAACTCTATCCTGAGGTCTTTTTGGACCACTGACAGATGGAACTATTGAATTCAGATTAATCTGGATCACCTAGATCATGGAGAAAAGGGAAAGGATTTAGAACTTTAAGTAAAGATTCTAACTTAAGGACTAATTTCTGAAGCACACTGAGTTACGTATTCATTCTGACATTCAACCCCAGAAATACAGATTTTTTTAACAACCCCATTTATGAAACATGACAAAAACTGCTAGAAGACTAGCAGAACAATGCACACACTGTCCAACATCAATTGAATAGTCTGTAAAAAATTTTCTGTTCCCCAAATGTTTTTTTTTCCCAGGAAGATGATAAACACTGTCTTCACAGATGTCTCTTGTACAGTGGATGCCTGTGGTGACTATCAACTTTGGCCTCTGAGCTCTAAATTCTCCCTTCTTTGCCTGTTCTGTGACAGTGGAGTTGGGCTCGTGAGCATTTACCCTTTCACGGCCAGTCGGTAGATGGTGCTGGAGGGACACAACAGAGAAAGGGTTTTTCATTTGCTGGTTCCCCAGTGTCTAGCTGGCCAGGCAGGCTCCTGCAGGTCACACTTTTATTCCTTGGTTCAAAAAATTATTTTTTTAAAAGCCCCACCTTCCACCTAAGTTTCTATTAATTTCTCTGGTATTTCTATCACTTCCTGTCATCCACTTATCCAGCGTATGTGCAAATTAAGTTTCCCTTCATTGAGACCTTCATGATTCCTCTACAACCCCGCTTGTTCTGAATGACCTTGACCACAAACCTGCTTTTCTTATGCCTTCATTTCTCGGCTCCAGGTGATCGTAGTCTTTGTGTTTAAAAGTGGGATTCATGAGTTTCTCTTGAAATCAATTTCTTGATGGGTTATAGCTTTATTTCTTAATATGGTCAGGTTTTTAATAAGCAAATGTATTCAATTTTATTTTACCACTACCACGTTTCTACTTACTTTTTCTTACTCTTTCCTACAATTCTTTCTTCCCTTCTTTGTTTTTTAATGTGGACAAAGCACTAGAGTCAATAAACAGTGGTGAAGTGGACCAGAAAATCCTCACAGAAGTTAGAAGACCCGACCAAAGCAAATTTACACGAATTCAATCCCGACGGGTGCTATACTAGCCTTCAATATGCCAGTAATGTATTCACCTATTTGCCTAACATGTTTCCTGAATATCTACTGTGTGCCAGTCAGTGTTCTAGGAGCTGAAGATGCAATGCAAAAAATAAAAATAAATAAAAATAAATAGTGCTGACACAAGTTCCTGTCCTAATGGAGCCTATGTGTACCTTCCATTTGGAAAGACAGACAAACCAGTACACAAATTAAAATTTCAAGGAGGGATACATGCTATCAAGAACAATACAGCTGGGTGAGAAAATGGATTCCCACCCCCCACAAAAAATATAGCTAACAGTTAACCACACCTATGATAACATCCTGTTGTTTATTTAGATCCTTGACACACTACTAGAAAATGAATGTTATTAAAATTAAGACTCCTGAAAGTGAATACTACCTACTTCAATATAAACACAAATCCTCAACAGATTAGAAACGTTTGCTTAGATTGTAAAATATATTTAACATTTAAGACTGCATAACTGGATATCCCTTTCATAATTGTGGACTTTCACAAAATATAGACATTAACCAGATGCAGACATCATCAAAACTGGTATTTTGGGAGGATATTATAGTGATCATGAAGTAGAAAAAAATTAGAGTGCTAAATTAAGAGTCAATTTTGTACTTAAAATACTAAAAATTTAGACCCCGTAAAAAGTTGAAAAATTCACTGTAATAGAAATCTATGTAAAATTAATTAATAAAATGAGACTCACATACCCATTAGCTTGTTAAATAGTAATAATGGCTAAAATTTATTGAGCACTTACTATGTGCCTGAGGCTATTCTAATGAATTTGTGTTTGATCTTTAAAGAATCCTGAGTTAGATAGGATCTTCCTATCTTAGAGATGGGGAAACTGAGGCAGAAAGGCTAAATAAAGTGCCCAAGGTTACAAAACTAATAAATTTTAGGGCTGGGATTCAAACCCAGGTGGTTAGGCTCCAGAATTTACACTCTTCACTACTACTTGGGTTATTCTGTATATACTTGGGAGTACTCAGGCGTTCCTGAATTATTCTGGTTATTGCTAAACAATTTCACAGCTTTAAGGTATGCTTCCATTGACTTGAGTTTGTCTTTGTCAAAACCTAAAAAGAAGATTAATAACAAAAATCAAGTAAGGAATTGTGAAATCTTTGGGGATAGGGTTCTGCGTTCCAATGATGAGCAAGAAACAAATATTCCAGATTACATAATACTCAGAATAGATTTCTTTCCAAATTAATATTTGATATTATTCTCAAGAGTAAAGTTTACCCTTCATGAAAACGCTACTTGCTAAAAACACCTGCCAGCCCTTACTTAAAAGTTAATCACTGATGATAAATACTGAGAAACTTCTATAAGACTCGCAAAAAATATTATTTGCAAAAGAAAATCCAGTAATAAAACCGAACATAATAAATTACTATCCACCATGAAGGAAGAAATCCATCACTTTCCATAAACAATAAACAATATTAATAGTTAAAATGAAAGAATAAAGTGAAAGTTAAGAACAGTTTTACAGAGAAAAAGCAGAAATTAAAGAATTTAGATGTTGATATTAAAAGTTTCCAATTGAACATTGAGGTGGTTGTCTGTAAGCCTGATGAGAAGTAAAGTGACTTATGCAGATGGTCTTTCCGCAGGATTGTCACAGAACACATCCTCCAAGTTATAAGTTCTTCTCACAATGTAACAGTAACATTCCTCCAGCAAGGGGTGGGGTCTGTGTTCCCCCTGCACCAAAGCAGTGTGATTTCCAGAAGGTTGGCTGTCTCTGTGTCCTCAGACCACTGGATTCCTAAAGCCACCACATGAGAAAGCCCAGACCCATGTAGAAGCCACCCATCAAAATCCAGCTTGAAGAAATCTCAGGATTTTATGAGGACTATTCCCTCTCCAAGAATCCAAATGAATTGTTATTCATTTTGCCATGTGACTTATAATAATCTTCTCCCAAAATGAAAAATACTAGAATATATTCCCCAAATATATGTATGATTAGAGATTAGGAGTTCAGCAATGATCTCTTTAAAAGAGGAAGAGGGGCAATTTAAAAACAAAACAAAACAAAATGAAAAATACAGGCAATAGGCTGATAGACATTGAGAAGTCACTGGTGGTTACCATGGGGGAGGAATTGGGGTTGGTGGGTGAAACAGAGAGTCACAAAATCTCAATCATAATATAAATTAGTCACAGACATGAAAGTACAGCATATAGTCAACAGTTCTGGGGTGAGCATTTAATGATGTATGTAAGTGTTGAATCACTGTGTTGTATACCTGAAACCAATATAAGATTGTATAGCAACTATGCTTCAATAAAAAAACAAAATTGTTTTTACTTAAAAAAAAGAGGAAGTGGATCAAAATAAGAAAAGAGATCCTGCTTTTTAAAAACAAGGGGCCTTATGTAGTATCAACACATTGTGGGTTTTCAGGTACTTCTTATAATACATAAACTACTCAACATAAGAGTGGTAAAAACTCCTAGCTTGCCAGGCTACAGAAGATTCGGAACTTGTAACCCTGTGCTGCTTTTCACCAAATCACGTGCTTCTTACTGTCAGAGCACTGGGTCCCAAACTCTTTGTCTGGTGACCACCTATTCCTGCTAAAAGAACAGAGGAGAATATTCTCAAGCTTGACTCCCATTAAACTGCAACCTCTGATCCCTAAGCAGAATGGAGGTCTCCATCATTATGGGGAAAAACAAAGCTGAAGGTAGGCACTATAGATAATCCCTTTACGTTGCCGTAAATGGGCCCCAGGGAACCAGGAACAGACCAGAATCTGGGAAGTTTAATATGCATTTTATGCATTCTTTTAAAATAAGACAATTTCATGAATAACTAAATAACATGTACAAGAATAGTGACTTACTATAGAATATTTCAGAGACACACACTGGAAATGTAACAAGTTTATCCTAAGTGATCTTGCTTCTTACCTGTATGTTCTAAATGTTTTAAAGTCACATTGTCAACAGGGAAAAAGCTGAGGATAGCACCATATTCTGGACACATATTTGCTATTGTAGTTTGATCCACTATAGATAATTGTGAAACTCCACTTCCAAAAAACTCAACAAACTTTCCAGCCACTTCTACTTGCCTGAGGTGCTAATAAAGGGACACACATAAATACACAAAATCAGCAATAAGATAAGCATGGTTTCTTTGAAAACTACAAAATCTAATTTTTTACTCTTACTAGTGACGGTGAAGGAAAGAGGTCCACTTGTTCTTATGAAACAGGAACTCCTTCCGGTTTTGCAGGTGTTTTAAGATAAACTGTCAATAGAAGAGTTTTCCCATGTCACTGTTAGGACAGAAAAGGGCCTGAAAACTCAAAATGGCTAAGATTTACATTTTAATGTCTCTGAAATAGGGGTATACCTTAGACTCAATGGTGAGTCTGTTAGCTGGCAGTCTTTCTTAGCAGTATTTTAAATAAGGTTGTGTCTATCCATTAATGGCATCGTAAATTGGATGAAATAGTAATATACAGATGAACTGTATTTAAATAAAAAATTACATGTTGGCTATAAAAATTCTTCAAATTCCAACTATAGCATCACTAATTTCTACAGCACATTAAATTTTACACCACAAATATTTACAGCATCATTAATTTTAGGTAAATTCCATTTTGATAACATTTGAGATGTGGCTTCAAAATTCCTTCTAAAATCATTTTACTTAGTTTTTACCAAGAACCAAACAGCTACTCACCTGTTCTAAATTATGAAATGGTCTTGGATTGGTACAGTGAAGCAACTAGGGAGGGGACTAAGAATGAAACAGCCTTCAACCTGGGGACAATACTAAGTCCAAACATCTCAGAGGTGGTAGGGGTCACTTAATCCAAACTGCTTAAGATATAGAAACTCAAGCCTAGGAGAAAGATGTTTGATTAAATTCATGAAGATGAGAGCAATACAGATTAGGTATACCAAACCAACTGCTACTTTCACCAAATTAATGAGGTACCACAATATACACTGTGAAAACCAAGATAAAATCAGTCCTATGAAGACCATGAATAGAACTTCAAAGAAGAAAAAGAATTCAATAAATGTAAACATATGTAACAGATTGAAATTTTCTATGAACTAAAACATCAAAAATAGATCATAATATTGCTAAGAAAAAATACAGCCAGAGGGCTCTAAAGGCAAGATTAATTATCAGTATGTCTAAAAGAAAGAATTGATTCCGCTAAAAATATAATGGCATATTCCTTTTCCTTTGGGATAACCCTACAATTCTCAATTTAACTTTGTGATCTTTTGGTACCATACATGGAATCAATCATTTTCCCTAAGATGTCAAAATCTTTCTTAGAGGTGGAGCCAAGATGGCGGCGTGAGTAGAGGAGCAGAAATCTCCTCCCAAAACCACATATATTTTGAAAATACAACAAAGACAACTCTTCCTGAAAGAGAGACCAGAAGACACAGGAAAACAACCAGACTACATCCACACCTGCGAGAACCCAGCACCTCACGAAGGGGGTAAGATACAAGCCACAGCCAAGTGGGACCTGAGCGCCCCTCACACCAGCTCCCCAGCGGGAGGAGAGGAGTCAGAGAGGGAGGGAGAAGGAGCCCAGGACTGCTAATCAGCCAGCCCTTGCCATCCGCACTGGACCGCAGACAGTGCATGCGTGGGGTGCTGGATACTAGGGAAAAAGGACAGTAAGATGTGTGAGTAGGTCCTGGTAGCCGGTGCCCCGGAGAAAAGGAAAAGCGAGTGCTTTTTGGAAGTGTTAAAGGGACAGGGACCACACAGCCAGACGGAAGCGTCCTGGGACACAGTCCAGCAGCAGGGAACTCCGGGCACCCTAAACCCCTGGATAGCAGGTCAGGTCAGACAGAGGTCCCTCACAGAGATAAACAGCCTCCCGGCCGTTTACCCTCCAATGCGGCTCCGCCATATCGGAGCAGCGGCCCGAGGCAGGCCATGCCCACAGCAACAGCAGAGATAAACTCCATAGCGGCCGGGCAAGAATCAGAAGCTGCGTCTGCATGCAGCTGCCCAGAACAAGCCACTAGAGGTCACTGTTCTCCCAGGAGAGGAAGGCCACAAACCAACAAGAAGGGAAGTTCTTCCAGCCGTCACTCGTGCCAGCTCTGCAAACTGTCTCTATCAAAATGAAAAGGTAAAATTTGAGGCAGACAAAGATTACAGAGTCAACACATGAGAAGGAGACAGACCTAACCAGTCTTCCTGAGAAAGAATTCAAAATAAAAATCATAAACATGCTGACAGAGATGCAGAGAAATATACAAGAGCTAAGGGATGAAGTCCGGAGGGAGATTACAGATGTCCGGAAGGAGATTACAGAAGTGAAACAAACTCTGGAAGGATTTATAAGCAGAATGGGTAAGATGCAAGAGGCCATTGATGGAATAGAAAGCAGAGAACAGGAACGCATAGAAGGTGACACAGAGAGATAAAGAATCTCCAGGAATGAAACAATATTAAGAGAACTGTGTGACCAACCAAAAGGAACAATATCCGCATTATAGGGGTACCAGAAGAATAAGAGAGAGAAATAGGGATAGGAAGTGTCTTTGAAGAAATAATTGCTGAAAACTTCCCCAAACTGGGGGAGGAAATAATCGAACAGACCATGGAAATACACAGAACTCCCAACAGAAAGGACCCAAGGAGGACAACACCAAGACACATAATAATTAAAATGGCAAAGAACAAGGACAAGGACAGAGTTTTGAAGGCAGCTAGAGAGAAGAAAAAGATC
This sequence comes from Manis pentadactyla, assembly GCF_030020395.1. Taxonomy (NCBI): domain Eukaryota; kingdom Metazoa; phylum Chordata; class Mammalia; order Pholidota; family Manidae; genus Manis; species Manis pentadactyla. The sequence continues at coordinate 78,765,086 of NC_080024.1, forward strand.
ACCTATAAAGGAAAACTCATGAGGCTATCCTCAGACTTCTCAACAGAAACCGTACAGGCCAGAAGAGAATGGCATGATATATTTAATGCAATGAAACAGAAGGGCCTTGAACCAAGGATACTGTATCCAGCACGATTATCATTTAAATATGAAGGTGGGATTAAACAATTCCCAGACAGGCAAAAGTTGAGGGAATTTGCCACCCACAAACCAATTCTACAGGGTATTCTAGAGGGACTAGTCTAGACGGGAGCACTCCTAAGACTAAACAGATGTCACCAGAGAAAATAAAATCACAGCAAAGAAAGCAGACCAACCAAATACTAACTAAAGGCAAAAAATAAAATCAACAACCCACTAAAAGCAGTTAAAGGAAACACGAAAGAGCACAGAATAAAACAACCAACATATAAAGAATTGAGGAGGAGGAATAAGAAGGGAGAGAAGAAAGGAATCTCCAGACAGTGTATATAACAGCTCAATAAGCGAGCTAAGTTAGGCAGTAAGATATTAAAGAAGCTAACCTTGAACCTTTGGTATACACGAATCTAAAGCCTGCAATGGCAATAAGTACAGATCTTTCAATAGTCACCCTAAATGTAAATGGACTGAATGCACCAATCAAAAGACACAGAGTAATAGAATGGATAAAAAAGCAAGACCCATCTATATGCTGCTTACAAGAAACTCACCTCAAACCCAAAGACATGCACAGACTAAAAGTCAAGGGATGGAAAAAGATATTTCATGCAAACAATAGGGAGAAGAAAGCAGGGATTGCAGTACTAGTATCAGACAAAATAGACTTCAAAACAAAGAAAGTAACAAGAGATAAAGAAGTACATTACGTAATGATAAAGGGCTCAGTCCAACAAGAGGATATAACCATTCTAAATATATATACACCCAACACAGGAGCACCAGCATATGTGAAACAAATACTAACAGAACTAAAGAAGGAAATAGAATGCAATGCATTCATTTTAGGAGACTTCAACACGCCATTCACCCCATAGGATAGATCCACTGGACAGAAAATAAGTAAGGACACGGAGGCACTGAACAACACACTAGAACAGATGGACCTTATAGACATCTATAGAACTCTACATCCAAAAGCAACAGGATACACATTCTTCTCAACTGCACATGGAACATTCTCCAGAAGAGACCACATAGTAGGTCACAAAAAGAGCCTCAGCAAATTCCAAATGATTGAAATTCTACCAACCAACTTTTCAGACCACATAGGTATAAAACTAGAAATAAATTCTACAAAGAAACCAAAAAGGCTCACAAATACATGGAGGCCTAACAACATGTAACTAAATAATCAATGGTTCAACGAACAAATTAAAATAGACATCAAGGAATATATGGAAACAAATGACAACAACAACACAAAGCCCCAGCTTCTGTGGGACACAGTGAAAGCAGTCTTAAGAGGAAAGTATACAGCAATCCAGGTACATTTAAAGAAGGAAAAACAATCCGAAATAAATAGTCTAAAATCAGAATGATCGAAACTGGGAAAAGAAGAACAAATGAGGCCTACAGTCAGCAGAAGGAGGGACATAATAAAGATCAGAGAAGAAATAAACAAAATTGAGAAGAATAAAACAATAGAAAAAGTCAATGAAACCAAGAGCTGGTTCTTTGAGAAAATAAACAAAATAGATAAACCTCTAGCCAAACTTATTAAGAGAAAAAGAGAATCAACACACATCAACAGAATCAGAAATGAGAATAGAAAAATCACGACAGACTCCACAGAAGTACAAAGAATTATTAAAGACTACTATGAAAAGCTATATGCTAACAAGCTGCAAAATCTAGAAGAAATGGACAACTTCCTAGAAAAATACAACCTTCCAAGACTGACCATGAAAGAAACACAAAAGTTAAACAAACCAATTACGAGCAAAAAAATTGAAATTTTACTCAAAAAACTATCCAAACACAAAACCCCCGGCCCGATGGATTTACCTCGGAATTTTATCAAACATACAGAGAAGACATAATACCCATTCTCCTTAAAGTTTTCCAAAAAATAGAAGAGGGAATACTCCGCAACTCATTCTATGAAGCCAACATCACCCTAATACCAAAACCTGTCAAAGACCCCACCAAAAAAGAAAATTACAGACCAATATCCCTGATGAATGTAGATGCAAAAATACTCAATAAAATATTAGCAAACTGAATTCAAAAATATATCAAAAGGATCATACACCATGTCCAAGTGGGATTCATCCCAGGGATGCAAGGATGGTACAACATTAAAAAATCCATCAACATCATCCACCACATAAACCAAAAGAAAGACAAAAACCACATGATCATCTCCATAGATGCTGAAAAAGCATTTGACAAAATTCAACATCCATTCATGAAAAAAGCCTCTCAGCAAAATGGGTGTAGAGGGCAAGTACCTCAACATAATGAAGGCCATATATGGTAAACCCACAGCCAACATCATACTGAACAGCAAGAAGCTGAAAGGTTTTCCTCTGAGATCGGGAACAAGACAGGGATGCCCCCCCTCCTCACTGTTATTTAACTTAGTACTGGAGGTCCTAGCCATGGCAATTAGACAAAACAAAGAAATACAAGGAATCCAGATTGTTAAAGAGGAAGTTAAGCTGTCACTATTTGCAGATGACATAATATTGTACATAAAAAACCCTAAAGACTCCACTCCAAAACTACTAGAACTGATATCGGAATACAGCAAAGTTGCAGGATACAAAATTAACACACAGAAATCTGTGGCTTTCCTATACACTAATAATGAACAAATTGAAAGAGAAATCAGGAAAACAACTCCATTCACAACTGCATCTAAAAGAATCAAATAAATAGGAATAATCCTAACCAAGGAAGTGAAAGACCTATACCCTGAAAACTACAAGACACTCTTAAGACAAATTAAAGGGGACACTAAGAAATGGAAACTCATCCCATGCTCTTGGCTAGGAATAATTAATATTGTCAAAATGCCCATCCTTCCCAAAGCAGTATACAGATTTGATGCAATCCCTATCAAATTAATAGCAACATTCTTCAATGAACTGGAACAAATAGTTCAAAAATTCATATGGAAACACCAAAGACCCCAAATAGCCAAAGCAATCCTCACAAAGCAGAACAAAGTGTTGGGGGGATCTCACTCCCCAGCTTCAAGCTCTACTACAAAGCCATAGTAATCAAGACAATTTGGTACTGGCACAAGAACAGAGCCACAGACCAGTGGAACAGATTAGAGAATCCAGACATTAACCCAAACATTTATGGTCAATTAATATTTGATAAAGGAGCCATGGATATACAATTGGGAAATGACAGTCTCTTCAACAGAGGGTTTTGGGAAATCTGGATAGCTACATGTAAGAGAATGAAACTGGACCATTTTCTAACCCCATACACAAAAGTAAATTCGAAATGGATCAAAGACTTGAATGTAACTCATGAAACCATAAAACTGTTAGAAAAAATCAAAGGCAAAAATCTCTTAGACATAAACATGAGTGACCTCTTCTTGAACATATCTCCCCAGGCAAGGAAAACAAAAGCAGAAATGAACAAGTGAACTATATCAAGCTGAAAAGCTTCTGTACAGCAAAAGACACCATCAATACAACAAAAAGGTACCCTACAGTATGGGAGAATATATTTGTAAATGACAGATCCCATAAAGGCTTGACATCTAAAATATTTAAAGAGCTCATGTACCTCAACAAAAAAATGTAAATAATCCAATTAAAAAATGGGCAGAGGAGCTGAACAGACAGTTCTCCAAAGAAGAAATTCAGATGACCAACAGACACATGAAAAGATGCTCCACATCAGTAGTCATCAGAGAAATGCAAATTAAAAGCACAATGAGATATCACCTCACACCAGTAAGGATGGCTACCATCCAAAAGACAAACAACAACAAATGTTGGTGAGGTTGTGGAGAAAGGGGGACCCTCCTACTCTGCTGGTGGGAATGTAAATTAGTTCAACCATTGTGGAAAGCAGTATGGAGTTTCCTCAAAATGCTCAAAATAGACTTACCATTTGACCCAGGAATTCCACTCCTAGGAATTTACCATAAGAATGCAGCACTCCAGTTTGAAAGACAGATGCACCACTATGTTAATCGCAACACTATTTACAATAACCAAGAAATGGAAGCAACCTAAGCGTCCATCAGTAGATGAATGGATAAAGAAGATGTGGTACATATACACAATGGAATATTATTCAGCCGTAAGAAGAAAACAAATCCTACCATTTGCAACAACATGGATTGAGCTAGAGGGTATTATGCTCAGTGAAATAAGCCAGGTGGAAAGAGACAAGTACCAAATTATTTCACTCATCTGTGGAGTATAAGAAAAAAGGAAAGACTGAAGGAACAAAACAGCAGCAGAATCACAGAACCCACGAATGGACTAACAGTTACCAAAGGAAAGGGACTGGGGAGGATGAGTGGATGGGGAGGGATAAGGGGGGGTAGAAGAAAGGGGTAGTATGATTAGCATGCATAATGTGGGGGGTGGGAGAAAGGGAAGGGCTGTGCAACACAGAGAAGACAAGTAGTGATTCTACAACATTTTGCTATGCTGATGGACAGTGACTGTAATGGGGTTTGTGGGGGGGACTTGGTGTAGGGGAGAGCCTAGTAAACATAATATTCTTCATGTAATTGTAGATTAATGATAACAAAAAAAGAAAGAAATGGGGGAATACTTCCCGATAGGATAAAACTAACTGTAAATCAATGATTAATGCATCCTTTACATATCCTTAATATTGATCTTTTAAAGGGTGTGAGATGATCAGCTATGGAAGTACACTTTTCTGATAATATATCTTTCTCTTAAAAAAAACAGCAGTTCCTGTGTGGTGATCTCCAATAGGTTCTTCACAATGGTATAAAGGTCATATCAAAGTGTGGGCAAAGGGTTTGTTTGTGTTTATACAGAGGATCAAGGCCTAATTTGGCTACCCAGAAAATGAATTAAGGTACTGTATGAAGAAGATCTTCCAACATCAACATCCTCTGGAAGAGTCATTTCAGAAGATGATCATCAAAAAACTTCAACAAAGACCCTGGCACTGTTTCAGTTGTAGCTGCATTCATCCCACCGGTTCCTGGACTTGCCATTGGAATGAAGAAGGAGATATCTAAGCTGGCCTGTGCATACAGTAAAACAAGAAATTTGACTGGATCTATACTGTCGGAACTCAACCAAGAACTAGGAGAAGGGCAAGTTGCAGTGCTCCAAAATCGTGCATCTATAGACTATCTACTGTTAAAAGAACATATGGGATGTGAACAGTTCCCAGGAATGTGTTGTTTTAATTTGTCTGATTTTTCTCAAACTATTCAAATTCAGTTAGACATTATCCATCATATCATTGATAAGTTTTCACAAATGCTTAGGGTACCTAACTGGTTTTCTTGGTTTCACTGGATATGGCTGGTAATTGTAGGTCTGCTTTTGTGATGTATCTGTATTCCTATTCTGTTAATGTGTGTATGCAATTTAATTAGTAGTTTGTTAAAACCTATACATGCTTATGTTACTCTACAAGAAGATATGTCAAAGAAATAATCAATTTTCCCATATTTTCTTCTGTCTGCTACTTCTGTAGCTTTTCTTCTTCCTAATTACAACTCTTTAGTAGAATTCGTGCCTCATATCGAAAATTACTGAGTATCATAATTCTTCCAAGTGGTAAAGATACCTCAAGACAAATGCTGGGCATAGAAGCCACATGGCATAAATCTGCAAAGAAGTAGAAAACTATCCTTTTCAAAGAATATTGCTTCTCCCTCACTTACGAACTTTACATTTCCCTGTATGGCCCTGGAAGATGACTGGTTAGCCAGAGACAGGTAAGATTCCTCAAGGGAGGAACAACCTAAGTCATGCACAGTTGCAGGGGGGCCATCAGGATAGAAATTGGGGATCAACAGAGATGAGGCTTAGAACCTCAAACCCCCCCCATTTTGATAGAAATCTTCTGCATCCGTGGATGTTTTGTTGTCCTTGTCTAGCTTGGATTAATACTTAGTCTATAGGCACAGATCTGATCATATACATTTGCCCTCTTACAGCACTAAATTATGTTTTCTACCTTTATCTTGCATCTACCTACCACTTCAGCATTTTATTAAAAAACAATTATAATAATAAGGGAGAAATGTGGGATTCACATATAAATCAAGTATAAAAATCAAACGAATAATCATATCTGACTTGATTGTTTATAGTTCATGATGCATGATCAAAACTGAAAGTTTCTGTGATATAACTGCCCTTGCACTTTTCACCATGTAAGAACTTATTTACTGTGTAAGAAATTGTTCACCATGTAAGAACTTGTTTGTTATGCTTCAGAAGAATGGAGACTGTTGAGAATTAGGCTTGGGGTTGATTAATGATTGTGCATTGAGTCCCCTATACAGAATTTTATTGTTGTTAACAACCATTTGATCAATAAATATGAGAGATGCCCTCTCAAAAAAATATCTTTTTTAATTATGGAAGAAGGATCAATACTAAATGCCAAAAGGGAGCCAATACCGTTTTCTTCTCCTGCAGAGTATCCTGAAAGCTTTCAGACCAATGATTAAACCAAAAATACCGAGACTCTAGGAACCAAACTGGAATTACATGTGGAACATTTGCCAGGTTCAGGCACTTAACAAAATGGGACTCAAATCATTAGAAAAAAGTTAGTGTAAAGCTGAAATTTAGGATGGAGTGTTACAAATTCATGTTTACTATTAAAATCTGGAGCACATGTACTGGATGCAGGAAGCCAGTATTAAAAATTCAGAGAAATTCAGCAGCCCAGTTTCAAAAAGACAGTTGCACCCCTATGTTTATTGCAGCACTATTTACAATAGCCAAGAAATGGAAGCAACCCAAGTGTCCATCAGTAGATGAATGGATAAAGAAGATGTGGTACATATACACAATGGAATATTATTCAGCCATAAGAAGAAAACAAATCCTACCATTTGCAACAACATGGATGGAGCTAGAGGGTATTATGCTCAGTGAAATAAGGCAGGTGGAAAGAGACAAGTACCAAATTATTTCACTCATATGTAGAGTATGAGAACAAAGGAAAACTGAAGGAACAAAACAGCAGCAGAATCACAGAACCCAAGAATGGACTAACAGTTACCAAAAGGAAAGAGACTGGGGAGAATGGGTGGGAAGGGAGGGATAAGGGCGGGGAAAAACAAAGGGGTATTACAATTAGCTCACATAATGTGGGAGGGGTCCCAAGGGGAAGTCAGTTTAGTACAGAGAAGTCAAGTAGTGATTCTATATCAGCTTACTAGGCTGATGGTCAGTGACTGTAATGGGGTATGTGGTGGGGCTACTTGATGACCTGGGGAGTCTAGTAACCATAATGTTGCTCATATAATTGTAGATTGGTTATTGTGAATAGTGCTGTGATAAACATAGGGGTGCACATATCTTTTTTATACTGGTCTGCTGCATTCTTTTATTTATTTATTTATTTATTCATTCATTCATTCATTCACTCATTCATTATCTATCTATCTACCTATCTGTCTATCTATCTTTCTGTCATTAATATATAATTAGATGAGTAACATTATGTTTGCTAGACTCCCCCCATCATGAAGATGCCTCCAGGTACCCCATTGCAGTCACTGTCCATGAGCATAGTAAGATACTGTAGAATCCCTACTTGTCTTCTCTGTGTTCTATAGCCCTCCCTGTGATCCCCACTCCCACATTATACGTGCTAATAGTAATGCACGCTTTCTTTCCCTCTCCCCTTATCTCTCCATTACCAGCTATCCACCCCAGTCCCTTTCCCTTTGGTAACTGTTAGTCCATTCTTGGGTTATGTGAATCTGGTGCTATTTTGCTTATTCAATCTGTGTTCTGTGTGCACGCCCATTGGCTGCCTCCCTTCGATTGACGGCACTGACTGCCATTTATTGCGCAGAGTCACTCGCAGGCCCGCCCCAGACAGGCGTCCCTCCCGGCCAATGAGTGAGTGCCGACGCAGTGCAGCCCGCCTTTGGGGGCGCCCACAGAACACGTGTTTCAGGTGGCTGCGCAGTAGCTGCAGGCTTTCCCGCCTCCGTGTTCAGTACTCATTAGCTTCCCGAGCGCCGCCAGGAGAGGGGTTTCTAACGGCTCCCTCCGGTCTTCTGTCCTCCGGCCCTGTCCGCAGGGGCGACCTGGCGCCCTCAGACAGCCGACTCCTTCGCACCGCGTGCCCGGCGGAGACCAGATGTTGGACCCGCGCTGTCCTCGGCTGTGCCTTCCTCCCGGCACGAATGTGCTGGCAGCACTGACCTCGCTCCCCAGCCTCGGATCACCTCTTCGCGCTTGCTGGGCCCCTGGCGCCGCCCTCGCCCTTCTCTTCTCTCCAGTGGCGGGCGAAAGGCGGCGATCGACCTGGACTTGAAGCCGCTGCCCCGGTCGGACGTGAGCCATTACAGCTCTGCCACCTCCAGCCTTGCGCCGTGGGGCGGCGCGACCAGGAACCCCGATGCCGCCGTGGGCCTGCCTTCTGCCTCGGTGGCCACTGAGGGGCAGTCGCGCAAGAGCATCTCTTCCGGCCGCAGCGCGTGGTGCAACCTGTCCCATGCCGACCGCATCGCCGAGTCCATCGAGATTGAGAGCTTGGCCGAGAAGCGGCTCACGCTGCCGCAGATCTACGGTGGGTGGTCAAGAGCAGGCCCTAGTTGAAGGATGAAGGCGAAGCGACGACTCTGCGGGCTGGAAGGTACGTGACCTCGGTGGGCGGCCGGACCCGGACGGGGCGCGGGGACACCTGTCTCCACCTGAGGTCGCGGTGGAGCCGGTGAGGGGCGTCCATGCAAGTTGCTTGGCGGATACTGCATCGCCCGTGTGACCGGGAAGCGACCGACACGGGTGGTGGGCCTGCCGGGCCCGGCCGGGGTTCAGGAGATGGCGCACTCCACCAGAGGGGCTGTCCGGGGAGGGAGGGAGGTGGAGCAAGTGCGCTGAGAAGGCTGTCCGCGCCGCCGCCGAAGTCGGCCAGGCAGGGGAGAGGGGCTGGCTGGACCGCTGCTCCTCTGTCTGGGACCGGGCGGTGAAGGCGGCTGCTCTCTGTCTGGCCTGGTGCCGCGCCGCCGACCTGCTACCGCCGCCTGGGCCGGGGCCACAGGTGGAGGGCACAGGTGAGGCCACGCAGATGTGGAGGCCCGTGGGCGGTTTGCCTTGCGTGGATTTTCTAGGCGGGGGCCTCGAGGGTGAGGGCCGGGGGAGCTGAAGTTCAAGTGGGACCCGCAGCGGGGCGGCGGGGTAGAGGCTGCCCGGAAGGCAACGCCTTTAGAATTGAAAATTTTTTCATGAGGTACCTCTCGTATTTTCTATTTGGGAATGAAGTTTCTTTACTTTGGTTTTGGAATTGACAGTGCATTTTCTTGTATTTAAAAATTACTGTCTTTCAGTCATTGAGGTTTGTGGTCTGCAGCTGAGTAGTTTGCAATTACCGGCAGAGATTCTGAGACAGGGACCATGGGTATAGTCAGAGTAGCGTGGGGGCCTCTGAAAAAGACCCCTACCAAAACTCCGTATTAAACAGTTGAGCGCAGTCAGAGTCACATTAATTCTCTAAAGTAAAATGTCAGACTAGTAGGAGTATAAGCATTGTTCAGTTCAGGAGTATAAGCATTGTTCAGTTCAGTGAAGCTGAGTTAAAACTAAAAAGCCAGGAGAAACTTGGCCTGGAATGTGTGAACATCCCCCAGATAAGAAAATAGCTCAGCATGGCCCATGTCTTCATTGTGTCAATTAAATGAAGCTATTGTAAACTTTACTTTAGCCTGCTAAAAGGCCCAGTTTAACTTTAGCTTTGCCTGGATGCTGCTTTTCCTCCTCGAGCCCCTAATGACATAATATATAACCTGGGCAATTAATACGGCAAGTAAGCCCAGCCACAGACTACATAGTAAAAGGCACGAAGGATCCCATCTTAAAGATGAGATTGCATTTTAGCACTCAGGAAGTTGAGAAGTAAGAATCTTTTTATTATTATTATTAAGGTATTACTGATATACCCCCATTTGAGGGTTTCACATGAAAAACCAATGTGGTTACTACATTCACCCATATTATCGAGTTGCCCCCCATACCCTATTGCAGCCACTGTCCCTCAGTGTAGTAATTTGTCACAGATTTACTTTTTGCCAAGAAGTAAGATATTTTCTTTCATTTATTTATTTATTTTATTAAGGTATTATTGATATATATTCTCATAAAGGTTTCACATGAAAAAACCATGTGGTTACTACATTCACCCCTTTATCGTGTTCTGCCCATGCCCCATTGCGGTCACTGCCCATCAGTGGAGTAAGATGCCACAGAGTCAACTGTTTGCCTTCTCTGTGCTGCACTGTCTTCCATTTGATCCCCCCACACACCATGTGTGCCAATCATAATACCCCTGAATCCCCTTCTCCCTTCCTCCCCTATCCCTCCTCTTTAGTAACTGCTAGTTCCTTCTTGGAGTCTGTGAGTCTGTTGCTGTTTTGTTCCTTCAGTTTTGCTTCCTTGTTACCTTCCACAAATGAGGGAAATCATTTGGTACTTGTCTTTCTCAGCCTGCCTTATTTCACCAAGCATATCCTGAAGCTCCATCCATGTGGTTGCAAATGGTAGGATTTGTTTTCTTCTTATGGCTGAGTAGTATTCCATTGTGTATATGTACCACATCTTCTTTATCCATTCATCTACTGATGGACACTTAGGTTGCTTCCATATCTTAGCTATCTTAAGTAGTGCTGCAATAACCATAGGGGTGCATATGTGTTTTTGAATCTGAGAAATTATAGTCTTTGGGTAAATTCCTAGGAGTGGAATTCCCAGGTCAAATGGTATTTCTAGTTTTAGTTTTCTGAGAAACCTCCATATTTCTTTCCACAATGGTTGAATTAGCTTACATTCCAACCAGCAGTGTAGGAGGGTTCCACTTTTCCATGTCCTTGCAAGCATTTGTTGCTTAGTCTTTTCGATACTGGCCATCCTAACTGGTGTGAGGTGATATCTCACTGTGTTTTTTTTCTTTGGTATCATTAATCTACAATTACATGAGGAACATTATGTTTACTAGACTTCTCCCATCACCCATCTCCCCCCCACATACCCCCATTACAGTCACTGTCCATCAGCGTAGTAAGATGCTGTAGAATCACTACTTGTCTTCTCTGTGTTGTACAGCTCTCCCCGTGACCCCCTACATTATGTCTGCTGATCATAATGCCCCCTTCCTTTTCTTCCCCCTCTTATCCCTCCCTTTCCACCCATTCTCCCCAGTCCCTTTTCCTTTGGTAACTGTTAGTCCATTCATGGGTTCTGTGGGTCTGCTGTTGTTTTGCTCCTTCAGTATTTTTTTTTTTATTCTTATACTCCACAGATGAGTGAAATCATTTGGTACTTGTTTTTCTCCGCCTGGCTTATTTCACTGAGCATAATACCCTCTAGCTCCATCCATGTTGTTGCAAATGGTAGGATTTGCTTTCTTCTTATGGTGAATAATATTCCATTGTGTATATGTGCCACATCTTCTTTATCCATTCATCTACTGATGGACACTTGGGTTGCTTCCATTTCTTGGCTATTGTAAATAGTGCTGGAGTAAACATGGGGGATAGGTCTTTTTCAAACTGGGCTCCTGCATTCTCAGGGTAAATTTCTAGGAGTAGAAATTCTGGGTTAAATGGTATTTCTCTTTTGGGAATTTGAGAAACCTCCATACTACTTTCCACAATTGTTCAGCCAGTTTACATTTCCACAAGCAGTGTAAGAGGGTTCCCCTTTCTCCACATCCTCGTTGTTTGTCTTATGGATGTTGGCCATCTTAACTGGTGTGAGGTGATATCTCATTGTGGTTATAATTTGCATATCTCTGGTGATTAGCTGCGTGGAGTATGTTTTCATGTGCCTGTTGGCCATCTGAGTTTCTTCTTTGGAGAAGTGTCTGTTCAGCTCCTCTGCCCATCTTTTAATTGGCTTATTTGCTTTCTGTTTGTTGAGGGTCATGAGCTCTTTATATAATTTGGATGTCAACCCCTTATCAGATATGTCATTTATAAGTATATTCTCTCATACTGTAGAATGTCTTTTTGTTCTTCTGAAGGTGTCCTTTGCTATACAGAAGCTTTATGGTTTGATATAGTCCCACTTGTTCATTTCTGCTTTTGTTTCCCTTGCCCGGGGAGATATTGTTCATGAAGATGTTGCTTGTGTTTATGTCCAAGAGATTTTTGCCTATGTTTTATTCTAAGGGTTTTATGGTTTCATAACTCACATTCCAGTCTTTGATCCATTTCGAATTTACTTTTGTGTATGGGGTTAGACAATGATCTAGTTTCATTCTCTTACATGTAGCTGTCCAGTTTTGCCAACACCAGCTATTGAAGAGGCTGTCATTTCCCCATTGTGTATTCATGAATCCTTTATTGTATATTAATTGAGAATATATGTTTGGGTTAATATCTGGCCTCTCAATTCCATTCCACTGGTCTTTGAGTCTGTTCTTGTGCCAGTACCAAATTGTCTTGATTACTGTGGCTTTGTAGTAGAGCTTGAAGTTGGGAAGCAAGATCCCTGCTGTTTTATTCTTTCTTCTCAGTATTGCTTTTGCTATTCGGGGTCTTTGGTGGTTCCATATGAATCTTAGAACTGTTAGTTCCAGTTTGTTGAAGAATGGTGTTGGTGTTTTGATAGATAGCATTGAATCTGTACTTTGCTTTAGGCAGTATGGACATTTTGACAATATTAATTCTTCCTATTCATAAGCACTGTGCTTTTTTCCATTTATTGGTATCTTTTCTTTTAAATTGAATGATGTATTTTATTTCTCCCAGCATGCCAAAATATGTCAACATGAAATTCATATAAAATTATTCTTGAGATCCTTTGCACTGTTTTATTGCACAAAGTCTTCCACATCTAGCATGTATTATGCCCTGTGGCACACCTCCCTTCAGACTTACACGCATCTCAAGTACTAGTAGCCATCTGTAGTTGGTAGATACCATACTAGACAGCTCACGTCTAGAGAGAATGTGACAGTTCTGGCCCATTTCTTTGCAGTCACATGGCCTGCCTGTTTTTCAGTGTTATTTCTGATCCGTGTGCATCAGCCATTCATAGGGCATAAAATGCAAGAACTCAAGAAGTTTTTCCAAATTCAGCTTTATACAACTAAGACTATAGATACCAAAGAAAACTTGTATGTATGTATGTCACATAATTTACATATTTTCTGGCTCAGTGTTGTGTATGCCACAGAAAATAAACAACTGCTAAGAACTTTATCATCAATGGAAGATAATAACACAGAAGTAGTCGTTCTGCAAACTATTTGAGCTTCCCTCCTACATTTTGCCAGCATGCTTTCCTATATTTATTTATTTATTTATTTTTACTGCTTTATTTTATTTTGGTATCATTAATCTACAATTACAGAAAGAACATTGTGTTTACTAGGTTCCCCCCTTCACCAAGTACCCCCCACATACCCCATCACAGTCACTGTCCATCTGCGTAGTAAGAAGCTGTAAAATCACTACTTGTCTTCTCTGCATTGCACAGCCCTCCCCGTGCCCCAAACGAACTATACATGCTAATCGTAATGCCCTCTTTCTTTTTCCCCGCCCTTATCCCTCCCTTCCCACCCATCATTCCCAGTCCCTTTCCTTTTGGTAATTATTAGTCCATTCTTGGGTTCTGTGATACTGCTGCTGTTTTGTTCCTTCAGTTTTCCTTTGTTCTTATTCTCCACATATGAGTGATATCACTTGGTACTTTTCCTTCTCTGCCTGGCTTATTTCACTGAGCATAATACCCTCTATCTCCATCCATGTTGTTGCGAATGGTAGGATCTGTTTTTTTCTTATGGTTGTATAATATTCCATTGTGTATATGTACCCCCTTTTCTTTATCCATTCATCTACTGATGGACATTTAGGTTGCTTCCATATCTAGGCTATTGTAAACATGCCGCAATAAACATAGGGGTGCATCTGTCTTTTTCAAACTGGGCTGCTGCATTCTTAGGGTAAATTTCTAGATGTAGAATTCCTGGGTCAAATGTTATTCCTATTTTGAGCATTCTGAGGAACCTCCATACTGCTTTCCACAATGGTTGAACTAGTTTACATTCCCACCAGCAGTGTAGGAGGGTTCCCCTTTCTCCACAACCTCGCCAACATTTGTTGTTGTTTGTCTTTTCAATGATGGCGATCCTTACTGGTGTGAGGTGATATCTCATTGTGGTTATAATTTGCATATCTCTGGTGATTAGCTGCGTGGAGTATGTTTTCATGTGCCTGTTGGCCATCTGAGTTTCTTCTTTGGAGAAGTGTCTGTTCAGCTCCTCTGCCCATCTTTTAATTGGCTTATTTGCTTTCTGTTTGTTGAGGGTCATGAGCTCTTTATATAATTTGGATGTCAACCTCTTATCAGATATGTCATTGATAAGTCTATTCTCTCATACTGTAGAATGTCTTTTTGTTCTTCTGAAGGTGTCCTTTGCTGTACAGAAGCTTTATGGTTTGATATAGTCCCACTTGTTCATTTCTGCTTTTGTTTCCCTTGCCCGGGGAGATATTGTTCATGAAGATGTTGCTTGTGTTTATGTCCAAGAGATTTTTGCCTATGTTTTATTCTAAGGGTTTTATGGTTTCATAACTCACATTCCAGTCTTTGATCCATTTCGAATTTACTTTTGTGTATGGGGTTAGACAATGATCTAGTTTCATTCTCTTACATGTAGCTGTCCAGTTTTGCCAACACCAGCTATTGAAGAGGCTGTCATTTCCCCATTGTGTATTCATGAATCCTTTATTGTATATTAATTGAGAATATATGTTTGGGTTAATATCTGGCCTCTCAATTCCATTCCACTGGTCTTTGAGTCTGTTCTTGTGCCAGTACCAAATTGTCTTGATTACTGTGGCTTTGTAGTAGAGCTTGAAGTTGGGAAGCAAGATCCCTGCTGTTTTATTCTTTCTTCTCAGTATTGCTTTTGCTATTCGGGGTCTTTGGTGGTTCCATATGAATCTTAGAACTGTTAGTTCCAGTTTGTTGAAGAATGGTGTTGGTGTTTTGATAGATAGCATTGAATCTGTACTTTGCTTTAGGCAGTATGGACATTTTGACAATATTAATTCTTCCTATTCATAAGCACTGTGCTTTTTTCCATTTATTGGTATCTTTTCTTTTAAATTGAATGATGTATTTTATTTCTCCCAGCATGCCAAAATATGTCAACATGAAATTCATATAAAATTATTCTTGAGATCCTTTGCACTGTTTTATTGCACAAAGTCTTCCACATCTAGCATGTATTATGCCCTGTGGCACACCTCCCTTCAGACTTACACGCATCTCAAGTACTAGTAGCCATCTGTAGTTGGTAGATACCATACTAGACAGCTCACGTCTAGAGAGAATGTGACAGTTCTGGCCCATTTCTTTGCAGTCACATGGCCTGCCTGTTTTTCAGTGTTATTTCTGATCCGTGTGCATCAGCCATTCATAGGGCATAAAATGCAAGAACTCAAGAAGTTTTTCCAAATTCAGCTTTATACAACTAAGACTATAGATACCAAAGAAAACTTGTATGTATGTATGTCACATAATTTACATATTTTCTGGCTCAGTGTTGTGTATGCCACAGAAAATAAACAACTGCTAAGAACTTTATCATCAATGGAAGATAATAACACAGAAGTAGTCGTTCTGCAAACTATTTGAGCTTCCCTCCTACATTTTGCCAGCATGCTTTCCTATATTTATTTATTTATTTATTTTTACTGCTTTATTTTATTTTGGTATCATTAATCTACAATTACAGAAAGAACATTGTGTTTACTAGGTTCCCCCCTTCACCAAGTACCCCCCACATACCCCATCACAGTCACTGTCCATCTGCGTAGTAAGAAGCTGTAAAATCACTACTTGTCTTCTCTGCATTGCACAGCCCTCCCCGTGCCCCAAACGAACTATACATGCTAATCGTAATGCCCTCTTTCTTTTTCCCCGCCCTTATCCCTCCCTTCCCACCCATCATTCCCAGTCCCTTTCCTTTTGGTAATTATTAGTCCATTCTTGGGTTCTGTGATACTGCTGCTGTTTTGTTCCTTCAGTTTTCCTTTGTTCTTATTCTCCACATATGAGTGATATCACTTGGTACTTTTCCTTCTCTGCCTGGCTTATTTCACTGAGCATAATACCCTCTATCTCCATCCATGTTGTTGCGAATGGTAGGATCTGTTTTTTTCTTATGGTTGTATAATATTCCATTGTGTATATGTACCCCCTTTTCTTTATCCATTCATCTACTGATGGACATTTAGGTTGCTTCCATATCTAGGCTATTGTAAACATGCCGCAATAAACATAGGGGTGCATCTGTCTTTTTCAAACTGGGCTGCTGCATTCTTAGGGTAAATTTCTAGATGTAGAATTCCTGGGTCAAATGTTATTCCTATTTTGAGCATTCTGAGGAACCTCCATACTGCTTTCCACAATGGTTGAACTAGTTTACATTCCCACCAGCAGTGTAGGAGGGTTCCCCTTTCTCCACAACCTCGCCAACATTTGTTGTTGTTTGTCTTTTCAATGATGGCGATCCTTACTGGTGTGAGGTGATATCTCATTGTGGTTTTAATTTGCATTTCTCTGATGATTAGCGATGTGGAGCATCTTTTCATGTGCCTGTTAGCCTTCTGGATTTCTTCTTTAGAGAACTGTCTATTCAGCTCCTCTGCCCATTTTTTAATTGGATTATTTGCTTTTTGTTTGTTGAGGCATGTGAGCTCTTTATATATTTTGGACGTCAATCCTTTATCGGATCTTTCATTTATGAATATGTTGTCCCATACTGTAGGATACCTTTTTGTTCTATTGATGGTGTCCTTTGCTGTACAGAAGCTTTTTAGCTTGATATAGTCCCAGTTGTTCATTTTTGCCTTTGTTTCCCTTGCCCGGGGAGAGATGTTCACGAAGAAGTCACTCATGTTTATGTCCATGAGATTTTTGCCTATGTTTTTTTCGACATGGTTTCATAACTTACATTCAGGTCTTTGATCCATTTGGAGTTTACTTTTGTGTATGGGGTTAGACAGTGATCCAGTTTCATTCTCTTACATGTAGCTGTCCAGTTTTGCCAGCTCCATCTGTTGAAGAGACTGTCATTTCCCCATTGTATGTCCATGGCTCCGTTATCATATATTAATTGACCATATACGTTTGGGTTAATGTCTGGAGTCTCTATGCTCTTCCACTGGTCTGTGGCTCTGTTCTTGTGCCAGTACCAAATTGTATTGATTGCTGTGACTTTGTAGTAGAGCTTGGAGTTGGGGAGCGAGATCCCCCCCACTTTATTCTTCATTCTCAGGATTGCTTTGGCTATTCGGGGTCTTTGACGGTTCCATATGAATTTTTTAACTATTTGTTCCAGTTCATTGAAGAATGCTGTTGGTAATTTGATAGGGATTGCATTGGATCTGTATACTGCTTTGGGCAGGATGGCCATTTTGATGATATTAATTCTTCCTAGCCATTTATTGGTATCTTTAATTTCTCTAATGAGTGTCTTGTAATTTCATGGTATATGTCTTTCAATTCCTTGGTTAGATTTATTCCTAGGTATTTTATTCTTTTCGATGCAATTGTGAATGGAATTGATTTCTTGATTTCTTTCTCCTAATTCATCATTATTGTATATGAATGCAAGATTTCTATGTGTTAATTTTGTCTCCTTCAACATTGCTGAATTCAGATATTAGATCTCATAGTTTTGTTGTGGATTCTTCTTGTTTTCTTATGTACCATATCGCATCATCTGCAAACAGTCAGAGTTTAAATTCTTCGTTACCAATCTGGATGCCTTTTATTTCTTTGTGTTGTCTGATTGCCGTGGCTAGGACCTCCAGAACTATGTGGACTAAAAGGAGGGAGATTGGGCATCCTTCTCTTATTCCCAATCTTAAAGGAAATGCTTTCAGCTTCTCTCTGTTAAGTATGATGTTGGCTGTGGGTTTGTCATATATGGACTTGATTATGTTGAGGTACTTGCCCTCTATACCCATTTTGTTGGGAATTTTTATCACAAATGGATGTTGAATTTTGTTGAATAGTTTTTCAGCATCTATGGAGATGATCATGTGGTTTTTACCCTTTTTGTTGATGTGGTGGATGATGATGATAGGTTTTAAAATGTTGTACCATCCTTGCATTCCTGGAATAAATCCTGCTTTATCATTATGGATGATCTTTCTGATGTATTTTTGTATTTGGTTTGGAGTATTTTGTTGAGTAGTTTGCATCTATACTCATCAGGGATGTTGGACTGTGATTTTCCTTCTTTGTGGTGTCTTTGCCTGGTTTTGGCATTAAAGTGATGCTGGCCTCATAGAATGAGTGTAAGTCCCTCCTCTTCTACGTTTTGGAAAACTTTAAGGGGGATGGGTATTAGGTCTTCACTAAATGTTTGATAAAATTCAGCATTGAAGCCATGTGGTCCAGGGATTTTGTTCTTAGGTAGTTTGTTGATTACAAATTAAATTTCGTTGCTGGTAATTGGTCTGTTCAGATTTTCTGTTTCTCCCTGGGTCAGCCTTGCTAGGTTGTATTTTTATAGAAAGTTGTCCATTTCTTCTAGGGTATGCAGTTTGTCAGCATATCATTTTTCATAGTATTCTCTAATAATTTTTTTTCCTGTGGCATCTGTAGTGATTTTTCATTTCTCATTTCTCATTTCTGATTTTGTTTATGCATGTAGACACTCTTTTTCTTGATAAGTCTGGCTAGGGGTTTATTTATTTTATTTTCTCAATGAACCAGCTCCTGCTTTCATTGATTTCTGTTGTTTTATTTTTCTCAGTTTTATTTTTTTCTGCTCAAATCTTTATTATGTCCCTCCTCCTTCTGACTTTGGGCCTCAGGTTTTCTTCTTTTCTAGTTTCATTAATTGTGAGTTTAGACTGTTCATATGGGATTGTTGTTGTCTCCTGAGGTAGGCCTGTATTGCAATATTCTTCCCTCTTAGCATGGCCTTTGCTGCATCCCACAGATATTGCAGTGTTGAATTATTGTTGTCATTTGTTTCCATAAATTGCGTGTTCTCGGTTTTTACTTGGTCATTGATCCATTGGTTTTTTAGGAGCATGTTGTTAAGCCTCCATGTGTTTGTGGGCTTTTTCATTTTCTTTGCATAATATACTCCTTGTTTCATACCTTTGTGGTCTGAGGAGCTGGTTGGTACAATTTCCATCTTTTTTAATTTACTGAGGCTTTTTTTGTGGCCTAGTATATGATCTATTCTTGAAAATGTTCCATGTGCACTTGAGAAGAATGTGTATCCTGCCATTTTGGGTGTAGAGTTCTGTAGATGTCTGTTAGGTCCATCTGTTCTAGGGTGTCGTTCAGGGCTTCTGTGTCCTTCCTTATTTTCTGTCTGGTTGATCTGTCCTTTGAGTGGTGTGTTGAAGTCTCCTAAAATGAACGCATTGCATTCTATTTCCCCCTTTAATTCTGTTAGTTCTTGTTTCACATATGTTGGTGCTCCCTCCTGTGTTGGATGCATGGATATTTATAATGGTTATATCCACTCTTTGGACTGACCCCTTTATCATTATGTCCTGTCCTTCCTTGTCTCTTGTTACTTTCTTTGTTTTGAAGTCTATTTTGTCTGATACAGGTACTGCAACACCTGTGTTTTTCTCCCTATTGTTTGCATGAAATATCTTTTTCCATCCCTTCACTTTGGGTCTTTGTATGTCTTTGGGTTTGAAGTGAGTCTCTTGTAGGCAGCATATAGATGGGTCTTGCTTTTTTAGCCACTGTGCAATTCTGTCTTTTGGTTGTTGCATTCAGTCCATTTAGATTTAGGGTAATTATTGATAGATATATACTTACTGCCATTGCAGGCTTTGGATATGGGGTTACCAAAGGTTTAAGGGCAGGAGGGCCTGCCACATGTCCTTAGGGGGCGAGCCATGCGGCCAGCCGCCTGGGCTTGCTGGTCTGTGCAAAATTCCAAGCAGGCAGTTCGATAAGTTAGAAAACACATGAGGGTGGCGGGGAGGGTGGGGCACGCGGGGCCCACGAGCCACCTCCCTTTGGCCAATCAGCAGCTGCAGCGGGCACCTGTGGGGGTGCACTTTCTCCCCTGCACCGGGAGGGGAGGAAAACAAAAGCAGCGTCTCCTCAGCTGCAGTCGGACTCCTCGCGAGGCGTGGCATGGACCGGGTGCTCTTGCTGCAGGGCCGCTGAAGGCATTCCGATGGGAATTGCCATGCTGACAATTTGGCCGCTGCCGCCGCCGCTGCCATACCCTTCAAAGCCTGCACCCCCCCCCACCATTAATGGGCCATTCTGCGAGCACGTGAGGGCCCTAAGCCATGGGTAGGTTGCAGCCCCTCAATATGGCCCACGGGGCTCCCTTTCCCACCCCGAGCGGCTGTGGCGGCTGCGCTGCTGAGTCCGCGCAGTGCCCGAGAGCCCTGACAGGACTTGGGGTGTTGCCGCGGGCGGCCGACTCCAAAGTTGAGCAGCCTGGCGGCGCAGGTGGTGGCCGCTCATGACGCTCCAGCTACACCTTCTCCAGGCGCTGGTTTAAGGTAGGCGGGGCGTGGGCGCGGGGACCCCTGAGGTGCAGGCAGGTGGGCTGTGTGTTTAGTGGGATGTGGGCCCCAGGCAGCAGGTTCTGTGACTGCTGCTGTTTTGTTCCTTCAGTTTTTCTTTGCTGTTATACTTCACAAATGAGGGAAATCATTAGGTACTTGTCTGTCACTGCCTGGCTTATTTCACTGAGCATAATACCCTCTATCTCCATCCATGTTGTTGCAATTGATAGGATTTGTTTATTTCTTATGGCTGAGTAGTATTCCATTGCGTAAATGTACTACCTCTCCTTTATCCATTCATCTACTGATGGACACTTAGGTTGCTTCCATATCTCGGCTCCTGTAAATAGTGCTGCAGTACACATAGGGGTGCATGTCTTTTTGAATGTGAGAGGTTGTTTCTTTGGGCGGATCCTTGGGAGTGGAATTCCCAGGTCAAATGGTATTTCTATTTTGAGTTTTTTGAGGAACCTCCATACTGCTTTCCACAGTAGTTGAACTACTTTACATTCCCCCCAGCAGTGTAAGAGGTTTCCTTTTTCTCCACATCCTCTCCAGCATTTGTTGTTCCTAGTCTTTTTGATGTTGATCATCCTAATTGGTATGAGATGATATATCATTGTGGTTTTAATTTGATTTTCCCTGATAATTAGTGAGGTGGAGCATCTTTTCATGTGCCTGTTGACCATCTGAATTTCTTCTTTGGAGAAGTGTCTTTCGGATACTTAGCCCAAATTTTAATTGTATTATTTGCTTTTTGTTTGTTGAGATGCATGAGCTCTTCATATGTTTTGGATGTCAACCCCTTATCGGATATGTCATTTATGAGTATATTCTCCCATAGTGTAGGATGTCTTTTTTTTCTTCTGATGGTATCCTTTGCTGTACAGAAGCTTATTAGTTTGATATAGTCCCACTTGTTCATTTTTGCTTTTGTTTCCCTTGCCTGGGGAGATATGTTCATGAAGAAATTGCTCCTGTTTATGTCTAAGAGATTTTAACCTGTGCTTTTTCCCAAGAGTTTTATGGATTCATGACTTACATTCAGGTCTTTTAAAAATCCATTTTGAGTTTATTATTGTATATGGGGTTATACAATAATCCAGTTTCATTCTCTTACATGTAGTTGTCCAGTTTTGCCAACACCAGCTGTTGAAGAGGCGGTCATTTCCCCATTGTGTATTCATGGCTCCTTTATCGTATATTAATTGACCATATATGCTTGGGTTAATATCTGGAATCTCAATTCTGTACCCCTGGTCTGTGGGTCTGTTCTTGTGGCAGTACTATATTGTCTTGATTACTGTGGCTTTGTAGGAGAGCTTGAAGTTGGGAAGGGAAGTCCCCCCTGCTTTTTTCTTTCTTCTAAGTATTGCTTTGGCTAGTTTGGATCTTTGTGGTTCCATATGAATTGTTGAACTATTTGTTCCAGTTCATTGAGGAATGCTGTTGGTATTTTGAATGCAATTGCATTGAATCTGTAGATTGTTTTAGGCAGGATGGTCATTTTAACAATATTAATTCTTCCTACCCAAGAGTATGGGATGAGTTTCTATTTATTAGTGTCCTCTTTAATTTCTCTGAAGACTGTCTTATAGTTTTCAGGGCACCGGTCATTCACTTCCTTGGTTAGATTTATTCGTAGGTATTTTATTATTTTTCATGCAATTGTGAACAGAATTGTTTTCCTGATTTCTCTTTCTGCTAGTTCATCGTTAGTGCATAGGAAAGCAACAGATTTCTGTGTATTAATTTTGTCTCCTGCAACTTTGTTGAATTCACATATTATTCTAGTAGTTTTGCAGTGGATACTTTAGGGTTTTTTATGTACAATATCATGTCATCTGTAAACAGGGAGAGTTTAACTTCTTCCTTGCCAATCTGGATGCCTTTTATTTCTTTGTGTTGTCTGATTGCCATGGCTAGGACCTCCAGAACTATGCGGAATAAAAGTGGGGAGAGTGGGCTTCCTTGTCTTGTTCCCAATCTTAGAGGAAATGCTTTCAGCTTCTCACTGTGAAGTATGTTGTTAGCTGTGGGATTGTCCTAAATGGCCTTCATTATGTTGAGGTACTAGCCCTCTTTACCCATTTTGTTGAGAGTTTTTATCATGAATGAATGTTGAATTTTGTCGAATGTTTTTTAAGCATCTATGGACATGATCATGCGGTTTTTGTCCTCCTTTTTGTTGATGTGGTGAATGATGTTGATGGATTTTCTAATACTGTACCATCCTTGCATCCCTGGAATAAATCCTACTTGTTCACGACGGATGATCTTTTTGATGTGTTTTTCAATTCGGTTTGCTAATCTTTTGTTTTGTATTTCTGCATCTGTGTTCATCAGGGATGTTGGTCTGTAATTTTCTTTTTTTGTGGTGTCTTCGCCTGTTTTTTGGTATTAGGGTGATGCTGGCCTCATAGAATGAATTTGGAAGTATCCTTTCCTCTTCTACTTTGTGGAAAAGTTTCAGGAGGACGGGTATTAGATTTTCACTAAATGTTTGACTAAAGTCAGCGGTGAAGCCATGTTGTTCAGGTCTTTTGTTCTTAGGTAATTTTTGGATTACTAGTTCAATTTGGTTGCTAGTAATTGGTCTGTTCAGATTTTCTATTCTTTCTGGGTTAGCTTTGGAAGGTTGCATTTTTCTAGAAAGTTGTCCATTACTTCTGGGTTATCCAGTTTGTTACCATATAATTTTCCATAGTATTATCTAATAATTTTTTGTATTTCTGTGGTTTCCGTAGTGATTTTTCCTTTCTCTTTTCTGATTCTGTTTATGTGTGCAAGCTCTCCTTTTCTCTTGTTTGGTCTGGCTAGGGGTTTATCTACCTTGTTTATTTTGAAATAAACAAAGAACTTTCTCCTGCTTTCATTGATTCTTTGTACTGTTTCATTCTTCTTGATTTTATTGATTTCTGCTCTAATCTTTATTATGTTCCTCCTTCTGCTGATTGTGGGCCTCATTTGTTCTTTTTCTAGCTGTGATAATTGTGAGCTTAGACTGTTCATATGGGATTGTTGTTCTTTCCTGAGGTAGGCCTTTATTGCAGTGTACTTCTCTCTTAGCACCTCCTTTTCAGTGTCCCACAGATTTTTGCATTGTTGAATTATTATTGTCATTTGTCTTCGATATATTGCTTGATCTATGTTTTTATTTGGTCATTGATCTGTTGGTTATTTAGGAACATGTTGTTAAGCCTCCATGTGATGGTAGGATTTTTCATTTTATCTGCATAATTTATTTCTAGTTTCATACCCTTGTGGTGTGATAAGCTGCATCATTTTTGGGGGCTCGTCCGGGATAAGTTTGGAGGTGAGTATCAGCATCCAAGCCTGCTTTTTCTTTCACTGTCCTTATAGAAGGAAGCCGTCTGTGGCACACAACATCGGGCGCTCATCAACCACTTAAATGGGACTAGCCCGGCTGCCAATCTCAAAGTCTCTAGTGACAGGTTCCCGGCATCTCCCTCAGGGGATCCCCCATCTCCCTTGGGTGCCGGGAAAGTCACCTGAGTGGAGGCCAGGATTCCCCTTCAGAGGCATGTCCCTTGATGCGAGGGACTGAGGAAGGCTGTGGGCAACTGTGAGAGTCTAGGCTGCGGCTACACTTTAGCGGCTTCTCAAAGGCCCGTGTGTCTGGAATCAGACCCTGACAGCCCGACTGGGTGTCCATGAGGAGTGTCTCTCTTTCTGTCTCTCTTTGACTTCCAGCCTGATTCTTCAGGCCGCCCAGGCCTCTGAGTGAGGCAGGGGGCGTCCCTAATCTCTTCTAACATCATCAACATCACGGAACTTAATGCTCACCACCGCAAGGTAGGAGATGTACGCTTTGCTCTCATTCCTGACAAAATGCTATACTTTTTATCTCATAAAAATGTGTCTCGTTCATTGAAGAATGCTGTTGGTATTTTGATGGGGATTGCATTGAATCTGTAGATTGCTGTAGGCACGATGGCCATTTTGACAATATTAATTCTTCCTAGCCAAGAGCATGGGATGAGTTTCCATTTGTTAGTGTCCTCTTTAATTTCTCTAAAGAGTGTCTTGTAGTTTCTCAGCATATAGTAGGTCTTTCACTTCCTTGGTTAGGTTTATTCCTAGGTATTTTATTCTTGTTGATGCATTTGTGAATAGAATTGTTTTCCTGATTTCAGCATCTGTCGTCTCATATACATAGAATGCAAAGAAAGCAAGAAAAGAAAACAATTTGTTAGGATCTTAGAACTCTTAGAATTTACTCTGAACAACTTCCATACCTATCACACCCAGCAGTCTGGTATCCTCATACTGTACTTCTTGTAATTAAAAGTTTTGTATCTTCTGATCAGTACTTATTTCTTATAGTTGAATATCACGTTATTCCAATTTCCTCTCCTCTCCCCCTGTCTTTGGTAACACCAATTTGATCTCTTTTTCTATGAGTTTGTCTTTTTTCTGTGTTTTTTTTAAGATTCCAAACATAAGTGAGATTATATAGTATTTGACTTTCTCTGTGCACCTCATCTCACTTAGCATAAGTCCATTAGGTCCATGCATGTTGTAGCATAGCAGGATTTCCTCATTTTTATGGCATAATAGTAGTGTGTGTGTGTGTGTGTGTGTGTGTGTTCGTGTGTGTATACAACGTCTTTGTCCATTATCCATCTATGCAAGCTTAGGTCATTACCATGCCTTGGCTGTTGTAAATAGTGCTGCTATGAACATTGGGGGGCACATTGTCTTTTTGGGATATTGTTTTCATTTCCTTGAGCCCCTGATCACTGTATCCTTTTCAGGATGTCGTTTATGCTCTTGTCCCCTTAACCACCACTGGACAGGAGAGTGCCAAAAGGAGGGCTAAATGTATTTTTCCTGTAATGGAATTTCAGCTATTTCCTGTAGTTATGAAATAGCAGCCCTATCTCGTCCTAATGACCAGAGTCAATTACACCTGCCAGGAGAGTGACTCCTTTCCTTGTCTGCTATTTCCCTGGCACAAGAACTGTGAAGCGACCAGTTGGCAATCATAGCTTAAAGCTGAATGGGACTCCTGCTGTGTACTCCGGTAGGAGTATTCCCCCTTTCTGAACAAACACTTCAAGACTTGCAGAGTTGTGGAGACAAGCAGCACAAATTCCCAAGTGAGTTACTACAACTGAAGGCAAAAAATATCCATGCATACTTCTATCCTTGGTTTCAAGCTGATATATTCTACCTTTTGGGTACATAGCATCATAAAATGGTCATTGGATTAGGGCATTTGCATTCCACTGCATCCTTGAGATGCTGACCTCTCAGGGTATCATCTCCAAGCGTGTGACTTAGATACATCTTCAAAAAGCTATTTAATTGCTTTATGGGCCAGCAGCTTCTGGATGGTATGGTAGTGATAGAACCAGGGAGTCTTGTGGCTATGTGTCCATGATCTGTTAAGTGTGATGTGGAATCTCATGTCGGAATACTGAGTCTCTGAAGGTCTTCAGGTAGTGGCACTGATTGTACACACAAAGCCCCTGATGAGACCAGAGCCCTGGTTGACACTTGGCAGCACAGCCTGGTGAGACACTGGAACACAATGCCCAGTTAATCCACACCCAGACTTCTGACCTAGAGAAACTATGAGATAACAAATATGTGTTATTTTAAGCCACTAAATTTGTGGTAATTTGTAATGCAGCTTAGAAAACTGATATAGGCCCTGTGGACCAAAAAAAGCTTATCCAAATCTGGAACATCGTTTATGCTAGTTAAATGAATTGTTGCCCTTTTAGGGTAGAAGGGATCCATTGTAATCAATTGCTGACAAGTAGCTGGTTGATCTCTTCAAGAAATGGTGGCATATTGAGGGCTTAGTAGATCTCTGTTGTTTGCAGATTTAACATTTGGCAGTTCTAGTTACTGTAACAGCCTTGGAAAGTGGGATTTCATGCTGCTGGACACATGCTCAGTTCCCGTTTCCAACACCATGACTAGTCTGTTGATACATCCACTGCACCAGCCCGTGGATAAACAATGACAGGCTGGCTGATATCCACTGGCTTGTTATTCTATCTACTTGGTCATTTAGTACATGATAGGTGCTCTCTGGTGAGTATCAACATGTGATACAAATTTCTTCATGCTCTGTGACCATTCTCCTGTGTCTATATAAATTCCTTTTCTCCAAAACTCCTTGATCCCACCACCCTTCTACTCTTTCTCCTTCCAGGACCTTGATCAAACATTCAAGCAATTTGCTACTGTCCAAAAGTCCACATATTTTCTAACCTAGGGCCTCTTCCCTTTCCACGTGAAGTGAATGACCAGGTACACCCATTGGGAGAATCCCCCTCACTATAGGCTTTCAGGGCAGCACCCATGTGGGGATGTAGGTCAGAGCAGTCTGCTGTTAGCATGCACTCTCATACTGAGCCCTGAACCAAATGTGTCCTCTTTCTTGCTGATTAGCTAACCAAAAGGTCATTGCCATGGCCCTCCGTGTGAGCTGAGAGAGAAGCACTGATGCAGCAGTGGTCGGTTCCTGGGACAGTGGGCTCCTTGCCCAAGGTGCTTGATCATGTTCTCTGGCTCTGGCAGCTCCAGCTCAGAGATGTGGCACTTCCACCTTGCTATGGATCTTGGGGGTGCTCAGGGCAGGATGGGCATTTCTGTCCACTTAGCTGTGTGGTGTTCTAGGGTTGGAATCAGGCACAGTAGAAAGCCAGGAATAATTTCTCAAATGTTGAAATGTTGTAAAATTTTCCACTGAGGAGCATTGGCCTTTCTTCAGAACTCATGAGTTCAGTGTTGTGATTCTCCTATTGTGATTTGCCATAAACTTCTAACCAGTTTCAGCTAGACCCTGCAAAGGAACACATTCGGTTGGCATTTGGGCCTTATGGATGTCCACTATAGGATTCCCACTCCCTGGATCTTTTGATCCCTTCTTCTACCATCATCCATGGCACTTTCTATTCCACTTTGTGTGAGCCATCACTTTCTTTAAAATTCAGAGTGCCATTAGATTCATATTAGCTCCTCCTCTTGGAGTCCTTAACAGAATGTTACAACCTATCACAGGATAATGTTCCCTTGTCAGTAAATTCTCTCCTTTCCAACTCTATGTTCTGCCCACTTTATTCATCACTTCAGGATCCAGTTTCCATACGTATTCTCCTGGGCTTCACAGGCACATATTGGCTACATTGTGCAGCAACTCAGGCCCAACACATCTCCGGCTGGAAGGTGCTATGCCTAAATCCTCATTGTGGTTTTGGTAACCAGAAGGGAAGTTGAGAGTAGAAACCGAGGGAAAGGGCACATCCACCCTTACTGAAGTGTCTGCATTCCTTCAAGTAAGGGAAGAGCATTAGCTTTCAATGGGGAAGAGTGGGCCACTTCTGCAGGCTCAGACAGGGAAATTTGGGGATTCAAGATTTTGAATCATATTGAGCCAGGGTCCCACTCCTTCCCAACCAGGCCCCAAACCTTGGCAGAGACAACGTGGAGTTAAAAACTCAGCCATCTCTAGAGATAGTCTTCTTGCATTATCAAATCCTGACTCAGATCCTCTTCTTTTTCACTTCCCAGCTGCAGGAGATGGCAGTCTCTTTGTATGCTGCCAAGGGGTCCTCTGGCTTTTATACTTCACCTCGATTTGGTAATTAATCACCCATCAACTTTTCATGTCTTCTCCAATGCATGGATAGCTTGCAGCAACAGCTATCCAATTCTATAGTCCTTTAATGATTTACTCTTAAACTCTCAAATGCCTGAGCTATTAACACCTTTCAAAGTACTCTTTTCTGCTGATATTCCATCACAATTCAGTATCAGTAAAGGTTTTAACAACTGCACCACTGCCACATCCCAGTGCTGCTGATACCTTACCTACCACCAGTTAGGTATAACCAGCCAGCAGATAATTAAACTCCAAAATCCCCTTTTAGAGCCTGCTTCCATAGGACCATCTCCAGTATCAACTGTCATAGATTGAGTTTCCTATAAACAGACTCTGAGACTAGGATTTGTGTACAAGGGGTTTAATGGGGAACACTTTCAGGTACATGACGTATAAGAGAGTAAAAGTATCAGGACTTGTCAGAGAGATGTTGAACTGTGATGGGGTCACAACAGAAGCCTCAGCCAATCCCCCAGGGGGCTCTGAAGCTGGGTCAGTCATTGGGTTCAGGCTGGACCTGGAGAAAGGTTATAACTTTGGGAAAGATCACTTCCTTTGGCCAAGGTAATTCCTAGGGTCGCTCATGACAGTGAGCCAGTGACAAGGAACACTGTGGCCTAGGGGAGTGAGTGTGTCCATCCCAGCAGAAATCTGCTAGCATACCGCCACATTCAGTTCACCTGTCAACACAAGGTGAAGGAGACAGAGAGATACCAGGTGATCAACTAGAACTGTCAGTTCAACCATCAGTGTCAATTAGAACTAGCTGTTCTAATGTTGGAGAATGCAACTTCAGATAAATACTAAGCAACAAATGATTCTAAACCCTACCCTTTGAAAGTAATGCAAGCCCTGCTGGCAAAGAATACTCCTCCAAACTCACTCTTGCCCATCCCATAATTGGTGCAGCATGCTGTCTGCTTGAGGCATCCCTGCCCCTGCTGGGCAGAAGAACCAGCAGAACTGAGACCCCAACAGGCAGCCATGACAGTGGCTTCTCACTTACCAAATAATCAGGTCAGCTGTCTTGCATACGTCTATATGTCTATCAATATAGCTGTATATGTATATATATATTTTACATACATCTCTCTATATATTTTCACCACCTTCATTCATCCTGTAAAGTTTCAGTCAGCACTGCAAGTAGAATTCAAAAACAAAACATTTAAAATAAGCCATGAAGTTCTAAAGAGATGAAAATACCTAGCACAATGCATGCTGTCTATAAAATACACAGTCATATTCCTTTGTAATAAATGCTTACTAATCAGTTCTGAGCTTCATAAAACAATAGGAGTAGAATGACAATGCTGTCATTTGTATATTCTCCTTCAGTTCTCTAACAGAAAGCTTTCTTTCCTCTGCCACCTCATTCCTGACAATGTTAATGATTCACTATAAAGCAGTTTCTGGGCTCTGATTTGTAACATTCAGACTGGTTAGATGGGAGGGCTCGGCAGGTTTCTGGGGAGTGTTTTGGATGCAGAAATGCCTTGAAGATAGCACTTTATTATATTTAGGACAAGTATGACATAACACTTCAAGGAAGAGGCCCCTATACATATTGAGAAGGGATTTCTATGGTTTAAGTGGGGAGGAGAAGGTTGGTTTAAAAGAATGCCTCTGTTTCTTGAGGCAACATAAAGATAGGAAGCAGAGAAATGGAGGCAGGAGACAGAAGGGTACATGCCTGCTTTGCCTATTCCTGTATAACTAGAATATTTATAATTCAAATACTTATCTTTAATAATTAAAAACTGAGGAATATTAAAGACAAAAGATAGAGAATATTATGTACACATGTGTAGGCATCACGCATTAAGTCCTCACCCTTGCAAAACGCAGCAAGAGGCAGCTTTAAAAGGAGGGTATAAAGTGAATATTTTTAAATGCCTTGAAAATGGAATTTCTAATTCACTCCAGTTCTGCCAGGAGTAATACCCTTACTTCTGATTTCTACACACACCATCAGTCACAGGAATAGGTACTAAAAATACCCAGTGTGGTGGTTTGACATCAGCACATCAACAATTAAGAAGTAGATACAAATATTTCAGGTTTTCAAAACCATAGTATTTTCCTCCTGGTTTTTGAAAACCTTGTATTTGCACAGGAAAAAGAAAAGTATTTTTCAATTGTTTTCACAGAATATTTAGCAGCACAGTCTATGTAAACTACCAGTTACAATGGAATGTAATAGTCTACCACCACCAGGAACTCTCTCTGATCTTCTGCCTCTTCTCATACAGCAAAGAAACAAAAGAAAACAGCCCTTGCTGTGGATTGAGAAGAGTGTTTGAAAAGAGAAAGACCTCAACTGTGCCCCCCGGTATAATAAAGCTGTTGATTATAACCATGATCACAATGTAAATAGTGAAATAAAAATAAAAAATACATATATAACATAGGGAAGGAAACAAAAGGCCAACTGCATTTAAAGTCAAAAATAGAAAGAATAACCAAAAAAACATACTGTTCAATTTCAACCTAACAATTCTAAAGTGAGTGAAAAATAATGCAAACTAATGGAGCACAATTGTTTATATTACAGTAGCAGGAAAGCGGAATGCTTAGTGGCCAAAATGTGAACAAATTAAGATACTGGGTGAAATGGTCAGGTGTCATTGTCTTTGAAGGATGTGCCCTCTGTGGTAACAAGTTTATGAGTAATAGTTTCTACTCATGTCTAGAACAGACATGTTAATATTTATACCTTTGCTAGTTATGGCAAGGAAAAGATTAATGAAAAATCAAGTGTCCACATGTTTTTACCTCCTCACCACACCAAGTAATTCCTAGTTGAACATTAACTCAAACTGGTTATGCTGGGGGTGGAGAAGGGAGGAGGGGGACCCACAGCTCCTTCTGTGCATAGGAAGAATAGTGCCGACCAGTGGCTGGGCATTGATTATAGTTAGCAATGAAACTCAAAGTCACATTTAAGGCTCATTTTTAGAACTGGAGCTTGGGCTTGGCTGCTACAGTACTCGATGTGCTAATGATCTTAGGTAAGGCTTAGGTGAGGCATCTTTTACACCTGAGATGATGCCACTCCTGTGCTATGAAAAAAGCCAGGGGTACCCTGACCAAAAGCATTAGCATCAAACCCAATATTTGCCAAAAGGTATCATTTGGGGGGCCCCAACTGGGATTAACAGATCCAGAGAAAATAATGATTTTACTAAATACTAGATTTCAGGGGAGTAGGATAATAAATAAATCTCCTTCTTCATGTAAATTTTGTAAATTGAAAGGAATTCTGATTTCCCAAGAATCACTATACATTGTCCTGCTGAAGATGAGAAGGTTGAATGAAAACTCAAGAATCAGACTACCCTACATAGCTGCAAGATTGTGAAACTCAGCAGTTGTCGTATCATCAAATACTTTTCCCGTGTTCACTCTGTCGGTAGCCTCACAGAGAGGGGCCCTTATCTACTTGCACTCGTGCTGTTTTATCTTACATCCTTATTAGCCTTCCACAAAGTGCAATCATAATTAAATTCTAAAGCCAACAATGAAGTTACCCGAATCACCGTCCACCTAGCTGCCAATGATGGTGGTAAGAATGACAATGTTGCTCTTCACTTCTTTAACTCTGATTTGGCAGAATTTAGCTCTCTGACCTCCTGCAGTTATCAGTACCATGGGCTGCTTAAAGGCTGTGCAGAAGCATTTCTGTTTTATTTGTTCTAAATTTACTGGTTATTAATTGCACAGTGTGACTTCCTCTTCTATTAGTTGGCAGATTTCACTCTAGCCTTCAAAAAGCTAAAGATTTCCATCAGGTTTCTTTCTATTTCTGTCTTTCCTGGACATCTTCCATTATTTGTACAATGTTCTGTTTCTTTCACCACCTTGTTACCCTTTTCTGACATTCAAGTTAGATGAGCATCCATGGCACTTATTTAATTATTTTGTGTTAATGAAGATTTGTGTTTTCTTAGCACCCTTTCTCATTTTCTCACAAATTTCGAGAGAAACTGCCTTTTGTTGCAAAGGTTATATAGTGAACTGTTTTCATGTTGTTGAGTAATATAAAGTTTTACCTGGTATTTTTCTCATTCACATAAATTGAGACATAGAGAATGACCTCTGCTATGCTTAGAAAGACAGTGGCAGGGTAAATGCACGCAGCCTAGGGGTCACTGTAATTTCCTCCTTTGTTCTCATGCAGTCAAGAACCTCCTACTCATGGACCAGATCTTATAACATACAGGGAAAACAGTTCATTTATAGCTGTTTCAATTGATATCAGAACTTGCTATTTTTGTCTATTGGATCAGGAAATTTAGGTGTCAACTCAGAGTCTCAACAGTTTTCTGTATATGAATGTATGAATTTATAAATTGGACTTTCTTTGAGGAATTCCAGGCTCCAGAAGTTTTGTAGCATCTTGGTTCTTTTTGAACAGCTGCACCTAACTGACTGTCTTCCAAAAAGACCACTTCTGCTCCAGCCAGCAGCAACCCTCAGCCCAATCTAAAAGAGCATACCATTCCCGGTCACATTTCAAGTGCTCCACTTCATCTATTTACCTGTCCACACTCCATCCACAAAGGCTTTAGGGAGGCATTTGTACAAGAACTATTTCATAAGAATGGACTGAGAACTAGAGACCAGATAAAAGATTGCAGAAAAGCATGAGTAGCAGGGGTTCTAAATCGGATACTCAAAAATTTAAATATTGCAAATAGGAAAGTCAAGCCAACACTTTATAAGGTAGAGAAAGCCCTTATTTGTTGGAATATCATGAGAATTGAGACAGAAGAGGAGGGAAGATTAAAGGCAGCAAAGGACCAGAGGGTAACTGAGCGACTGAGTTCCTACAGGGCTTCACTAGACACCTGGCACTTATTTCTGGAAGAGCCTACCATTGCCCCAAGAACTCCCTCTAACACTTCTTAGAACCAGGCACCTCTGAAGCTCAATATGGAACACTGATAGCAGTGAATTTCATGTTAAAACATTCCTTTCAGATATTCTTATTTAACAAATGAAACAGGCACAGGCCACATACTCCATGTGCATATATGCCATTAATATTGCAAGAATCAGGCAAAATAGTAGGAAGGTCTCAGTGCCTCCTACCGTGCATGTCCTTCAAATTGGATTAGCAGAGTCATCTTCCTGTGAAAGGATTGCATGTAAGTGGTTTTGTGTTTCCAAATTCATTTATATCTGATATTTCATGTTACTCTCACTGTGTCATAGAGTTGGGTTACTATTTTATCCCCAGTTTCTGCAAAACTGAATGGGAGGGACGGTGGCCTGAAGGGGACTAAGGTGAAAGAAAGTTTGTGATACACCTAAGGTGATAAAGAAGGCACCAGGTTCTCCAGAAGAGGATGCCCTATCCTCTCCTCTTCTTTACCCTGAATGATTCCTTATTCTAAGGACTTTATTCCAAATAGCATCATTTAGCAAGAAAAAATGGCATAAATATGCCATCTTCTTTCTAAAACATACCATGAAGACTATTTAATAGATTGCTATAAGCAGCTTCTTAAAGTTCCCAGAATTTCTGCTGGAAACAAATAAAAATTATAGACATTGGTAATATTCTGTCACATTAGGATTATTCTCAAATGGACTGATAGGCTATAAATAATAAGCGACTGTTAGTAATACATCATTAAATTGGGGACAGTGGGGTTTTGAAGAAATAGGGTTGGGACCAATGCTAAATGAAATGTCCAAATTAATGCCCTAATGGAAAAGCAAACAGCTGTGAACATACCAAAGTAGAAAGACCTGCAAGCACAAAGGAAGATCATAGGTGGAAAATTTTTAATGGAACGAGATTTAATTTAGATAAATCTGTAATAACTTGCTCATGGGAAAGTAATTCCTATCTCAGTAATAACAAGCAAGATTCTTCTAAAAGAACAGTAAAGTAGAAAAAGGATTGAGTGTAATGGCTAACCTTTTCTGAGCATTTACAATGAATCATTGAGGAAATGTTGTAAGTTAAAACCAAACCTTCAGAATTCTGCCATTTTTAATGAACTATAAATTTTAGTTCCAAACTACTGTTGTTTTATGTTCACCAGTTTAATAACATAAATTGCTGCCCTAGTGTCCCCATCTATGACGTCAAATCATCTGATAAATAGTTCCACCTTTCTGTGATGCCCGGGGTTCAGAAACAAAGATTCCCTAAGGTTGATAAGATAAGTTCTTTCAAGAGTCCAAACAACCCATTGCACTTAAAATACTCCACTTTGAAACAGAAAACAAAGACCTATAAACTGGTTCCCAGGGAGAGAAGTCTGGTTTCAGCTCTGGTAGCATCAATCACAAATACATGGCAGATGTAAGATTGTAACCTTGGAAGCAGCTGGTAATGGTTTTTTCTTTTTAGCATTCCAGTACAGTTCACAAAAGATGCTCAATAATTTATTACACAGTCAAGTCAAAATCCAGAAAATTTGATCAGATTATTTGGCCATTTTTGAAAAGAATTGAAAATGAAACCTTAGCAGTATGCCATGTGCCAAGAAACCCGTATCTTCCCTCCTTGTACACAGAGCCATTTATTGATTTATTATGCCAGCCTGGCCTCAGTTTCTGCCCACAGTGGAGACACAAGTATTAAAATTGAAGAAGAGCTACAACTGGCAGTAAACTTATAAATTAAGTTATCGTATTCTGAAGAATGATCCACTTGTCAAATTTCAAGTTATTTTATTAAGTAATAAATATGACGATGTATACAAATGGAATTTTTTAAAGACTTTCTCTCCTTTCCTTGCATTAAATAAAAATCTGTTAGTACTACATTGTGTGACTAAGTATCACACTCCCCAGAATAGGGCAGAGCCATGTCTAAAGTATAAAGGTATCAGTGTCTCCTGTCACCATACAAAGATATTAAAATATTATTGACTATATTCCCTGAGTTATACTTTTCACCCCAATGACTTATTTATTTTATAATTGGAAGTTTGTACTTCTTTATACCTTTCACCTATTTCAGTCAAGATGCTGTCCTCCTCCCCTATGGCAACCTCCAGCTTGTTCTCTGTATTTATGAGTCTTTTTGTGTTTTGTTTCTTTGTTTCTTTTTTTTTATAGATTCCACATATAAGTGAAATCACATGGCTTTTGTCTTTCTCTGACTTATTTCACTTGGCATAATTCCTCTAGGTCAGTCCATTTTGCTACAAAAGGCAAGATTTCATTCCTTTTTATGGCTAAGTAATATTCCATTGTGTGTTTATACCACTTCTTATTTTTATTGAAGTATCAATCATATACAATCGTATAGTATTTTCAAGTATATAACACAGTGGTTCAACAGTTAACCCATATTATTAAATCCTCATCCCCTCAGTAGTGCAGTTGCTCTCTGTTAACATTGAAAGATGTTACAGAATCATTGACTATGTTCTCCATGCTCTACTACAATCCGCATGACCAGCTTATGTTATGATTGAGAATTTTTTTTGATCCCCTTTATCCTCCTCAACCTTCCCACCCTTCCACCCCAACCCCTCCACCATGGTAACCACCAGTCACTTCTCAGTATCTATGAGTTTACTGTTGTTTTGTTCATTCTGTTTATGTACCATATCTTCCTTATTCATTCATCAATTGATGGACACTTTGGCTGCTTCCATATCTTGGCTATTGCAAATAATGCTACACCAAACATAGGGGTGCATATATCTTGTTTAATTAAGTACCCAGAAGTAGAGTTACTGGGTCATATGTTACTTCTATTTTTAATTTTTTCACAAACATCCATACAGTTTTACATAGTAGCTGCACCAATTTTCATTCCACCAACAGTCCACAAGGGTTTCCTTTTGTCCACATCTTTGCTAACACTTAACTCTTGTCTTTTTGACACTAGCCATTCTGACTGGTGTGAGATGATGCCTTGTTGTGATATTAATTTACATTTCCCTGATGTTTTTAATAAAATGTCAGGCATATTTTCATGTGTCTGTTGGACATCTGTATGTCTTCTTTGGGAAAATGTCTATTCAGGTCATCTGCCCATTTTTAAATCGGATTATTTGGGGTTTTTGGTGTTAATTTGTATGAGTTATTTGTATACTTTGGATATTAGCCCATTATCAGATATATTATTTGCAAGTATATTCTTCCATTCAATAGGTTGCCTTTCATTTTGGTGGTTTCCTTTTCTATACAGAAGCTTTTAAGTTTGATGTGGTCCCATTTGTTTATTTTAGCTTTTGTTTCCCATGCTTGGGGAGACATACCTCTCCAAAAAATTGCTAATGCTGATGTTCAAGAGTTTACTGCCTGTTTTCTTCTCGGAGTTTTGTGGTTTCAGGTGTTTTATATGTAGGTTTTATTCCATTCCAAATTTATTTTTGTGTATGGTATAAGACAGCAGTCCAGTTTCATTCTTTTTCACATAGTTATCCAGTTTTTCCAACACCACTTATTGAAGAAACTGTCTTTTTCCCATTGCATAGTCTTGCCTCTGTCACAGATTAATTGATCATATAAGTATGGGTTTGTACCTGGGCTCCCTATTCTGTTCCATTGATCTATGTGTCTTTTTTGTGCCAGTACCATACTGTTTGTATTACTGTAGCTTTATAGTATAGCTTGAAATCAGGGAGCATGACACCTCCATTTTTGTTCCTCTTTCTAAAAATTTCTTTAGTTATTTGGGGTCTTTTGTCATTCCCTACATGTTTTAGGGATTTTTTCTCTAGTTCTATAAAAAATGTCATTGGTATATGGATAGGGATTGCACTGAATCTGTAGATTGCATTGGGCAGTATGGCCATATTAACAGTATTAATTCTTCCAATCCATGAGCGTAGAATATTTTTCCATTTATTTGTGTTTTCTTTGATTTCTTTCATCACTGTCTTACAGATTTCAGAGTACAGATCTTTTATCTCCTTGGTTAAATTTATTCCTAGGTGTTGTATTTTTTGATGCAGTTTTAAGTGGGATTGTTTTCTTATTTTCTCTTTCTGCTACTTATTTATTAGCATAAAGAAATGCAATAGATTTCTGTATAGTGATTTTATATTCCACAACTTTATTGAATTTGTGTGCTGATTCTAATAGTTTTTTGGAAGAGTCCTTAAGGTTTTATATATATAGTATCATGTTGTAAATAGTGACAGTTTTACTACTTCCTTACAGATTTGGGTGCCTTTTATTTCTCTTTTTTTGTCTGATTGCTGTGACTAGGGTTTCCAAAACTATGTTTAATAAAATTGGTGAAAGTGGGCATCTTGTCCTGTTCCTGGTCTTTCAGTTTCTCACCACTAAGTATGATGTTAGCTGCAGGTTTGTCATATATGGCCTTTATTATGTTGAGATATTTTCCTTTTATACCCACTTTATTGAGAGTTTTAATCATGAATGGATGTCAAATTCAGTCAAATGCTCTTTCAGCATCTATTGAGATAAACTTAAGGTTTTTATCCTTCCTTTTGGTAGTGTGGTGTATCACACTGATTGATTTGTGATTGACCTATCCTTGCATTCCTAGTAAAAATCCCACATGGTCATGGTGAATGGTCCTTATAATGTATCTTTAAAATTTGGTTTGCTAATATTATGTTGAGGAGTTTTATGTCTGTATTTATCAGGGATGTAATTGATCTGTAATTTTCTTTTTTTTTGTAGTGTCTTTGCTTTTTGTATCAGGGTAATGCTGGCCACTATGAATTTAGAAGCATTCTTTCTTCTTCTTTTTCTTCCTCTTTTTTTTTTTGAATGGTTTGAGCAGAATAGGAATGAACCCTTCTTTAAATGTTTGCTAGAATTCACCTGTGAAGCCATCTTTTGTGTGGTGGTTTTTTAATTTGTTATTATTACTGATTCAACTTGATTTCTAATGATCAGTCTGTCCAGATTTTCTATTTATTCCTGGTTCAGTCTTAGATGATTGTATATTTCTAAGAATTTATGCATTTCTTCTAGGTTGTCCAATGTGTTGGCAATAAAGTTTACACAGTAATCTTTTATAATTCTTTGTTTCTGTGTTTCTTATAATCTTTTGTGTTTCTGTGGTGTTCACTGTTACTTCTCCTCACTGTTCACTGTTTTTATTTGAGTCTTCTTTTTTTCTTGATGAGTCTAGCTAAAAGTTTATAAGTTTTTAAAATCTTTTCAATGAACATTTCTTAGTTTCATTGTTCTTTTATATATAAATATTTTTAGTCTCTATTTCACTTCTGCTCTAATCTTTACTTTTTACTTCCTTCTACTTACTTTGGGCTTTGTGCTTCTTCTAGCTCCTTTAGATGTGGTGTTAGATTGTTTATTTGAGGTCTGAAGAGAGTATCTTATAGGCAGCTTAAAGATGGGTCTTGTTTTTTATCCCATTTTGTCACTAATCTTTTGATTGGAGCATTAATTAATTTACATTTAGAATAATTATTGATAGGTATATATTTACTGCTATGTTGTAAAGTATTCTTTTTGTTCTTGTCATTCTTCTCGGATCCTTTCTTCTTTTCTTGCTCCCTTCCTTTGTGCATGATGACTTTCTTCAGTGTTATAATTGGATTTCTTTCTCTGTATTTTTTGTGTATCCATCATAGGCTTTTAGTTTGTGGTTACTGTGGGGTTCATATGTGATGTCCTACATATACAACAGTTTATGCTAAATTGATGGTAGCTTAAGTTCAAACACATTCTAACAGCACTACATTTTTACTCCCTCTCCTCCACATTTTATGTACATGATGTCTTACTTTATGCCTTTTAATTTGATGATTCCCTTATTTTTAGGCACAATTTATTTCACTACTTTTTGTCTTTTAACTTAAACTTCATATTAGCTTTTAAGTGATTGGCCTACTACCTTTAATGTATTTGTTTTTACCAGTGACATTGTTTCCTTTCATAATTTATTTGCTTCTAGTTATGGCCTTTTATTTTCCTCCTTAACATTTTTTTATAAAGCCACTTATGTTTATCTGGGAAACTCTCTCTCCTTCAATTCTGAATGATGACCTTTACAGGTAGCATATTCTTTGTTGTAGGTTTTCTCCTTTCAGCACTTTGAATATGTCATGCTATTCCCTTCTGGCCTATAGTTTCAGATGAAAAGTCAGTTGATAGCCTTATGGGGTTTCCCATATATATATAACTAATTGTTTTTCTCTTGCTGATTGTAAGATTCCCTTAGCTTTGGACATTTTAATCATGACATGTGTTGGTGCGGACCTCCTTGGGTGCATCTTGCTTGGGCTCTCTGTGCTTCCTGGACCCAGATGTCCATTTCCTTTCCCAGGATAGGGATGTTTTTGGCTGCTATTTTTTCAAATAAGTTTTCCAGCCCTTTCTCTCTCCTCCTTCTGGTACTCCTATAATGCAAATGTTAAGACATTTGATGTTGACTTGGGATCCCGTAACCTATCCTCATTTCTTTATATTATTTTTTCCTTTTGCTGTTCAGCTTGGGTGCTTTCCATTACCCTGTCTTCCAGATCACTGATTTTTCCAGATTAATTCCAGATCAATGTGATGTTGATTCCCTCTAGTTTATTTTTTCATTTCATTTGTTGTATTCTTCAACTCTGACTGATTCCCTTTATATTTTCTCTCTCTTTGCTGACATCTTCCATGAGTTCATCCATTCTTCTATCAAGCCCAGTGCATGTCATTATAACCATTACTTTCAATTCTTTATCAGTTAGATTGCTTTACTCAGTTCCATTTAGCTATTCTTCTGAAGTTTTGTCTTGTTCTACATTTGGAGCATGTTCTTCCATCTCCTTATTTGTCTGACTTTCTGTGTTTGTTTCTCTGAATTAGGTGCAATAGCTACCTGTCCCAGTCTTGATGGAGCGGCCTTGTGTAGGAATGTCCCCTTGGTGCACTGCCTGTTCCAGGCAGCTTTGGCTGGCTGAGTAGAGTCTGGATAAGCATGGGATGGGGGTGTCCCAGTGTGCACCACACTGCAGTCACCCTGGTGGAGGGACTGGGGGGCAACAGAGCATCAGACAATCGTATCTCAGTATGCCTTGGGCCAAGATTTCTCTGTAGGGACAGCCAGGGGCCAATAAGGAATAGGCCAAGAGAGTCCCTCTGCTTACTGGTACTGCCTTGGTAAGACTGCCAGATCACCAGTGGGCACACTTGGGCCTAGGTGGATAGGTAACTTGGGGCACATCCAGAGCCAGTGTGGGCATCCTGCTCCATGCTATCAGTGTTCAGGGGAAGTGTAAACAATGGCACTTGCCAGCACCTCTTATCTGGGAGTTGTAGCAGTTCCCCAGCCATTTGATATGTGCTTTGTTTTTTAAGTTGGCTTCCTTCACTTATAGGCTAGCTGCATTTTGTTATGCTTTTTCTCCTGTGCCCAGGGCAGGAGAATCTGTGCATGGGTCCCACAGTGATAATCCCACCCTACCTCAGGTAATGGGACTGGGGATGAGGTTCCCACATTACTGGGTCTGTCTCTCCTATTTTTATATGGCCTTTCTATTCCTTGTTGTGCAGAATGTGTTCCCCTTGCCCTTAGTTTTTCCTCAGGAGGAATTGCTCTGTATCTAAGTGTGAATTCAGAAAAATGTGAGAGGAGGTGAGTCCATGCTCTTTCTACACCACCACCTTGGACTTTCTCCTAAGTTGCTTCCTTAGATGAATAAAATAATTGCTTTTTGCCAACCCGGATCATGGGTCCTACACTGTAGTGCCTGACAAGTATTGGGTGAGGTAATGTTTTCCCAGAGTTGAAAGTATTTGAACTCTCAAGGATAATATCTCTATGGTGTCATTCAATGTGATGGGTGAATTTTAAAATGATCCATCTATCTAAACATTCTGAGTGTGTCTCAAAAACCCTCTTTCTTTACCCTATTTTCTGTTGAATTATGAGCAGTCCAGATGGGCCTAAAGAAGTCACAAAATCAACTAGTAAGAATGTAATGCATCATAGGTATTTCTTTATATATTACAGACATTCAAGATTCATTAGCTAAGATTATCATGTGAGAGTGAATAACACACATCCTGACACAGAGTCAGGCCCTCAATAAATGTTCATTTATTACCTTCATCTCTTCCTACCCTCCTTAATTCACTCTCCTTCACCTCACTTCTTTTTTTCTCTCTCTCTCATTAGCCATCATCTTATTGCTGCTTCACTACATTGTAGAAGGCAATCTAATCTCTTGGTAATGGGAATGAATGTGATTATCAGCCTCAGCTATGGATTTTGGTATACATAATATGGAATCTGTCTTGGATCTACTTTCTCTTCTTGCAAATTAGAGAGCTCGTTGTCTGATCCACTGCTATGCAAAGGGAAGTTGCAAGAATCAATAACATAACAGGCTTTCCCTCTACACATCCTTTAGGGTTTTGTGACCTTTAAATATTTCATATGTGCTTCTCCAGAATCCACAATAATGCCTGTGAAGTTATACAGTTTAGCTCAAGGATGAGTCCATGTCCTATAAAACCTGATGCATATACAATTTGGGAAGCTGTATGTAAGAAAAAATTGCCAACGGTAACTTAGGTCTAAAAGTAAATATTTCTATAGGACAAGAAATAAATCACAATAAAATACAAATATTAAGGAATGAGAAGTACCAGAAACACCATAAAGTTCAGAAAAAATAATATAATGTTCCTCCTCATTAACTATCTGACATCTCTACTACTTTTTGGCTGTATACTACATATTACAATAATTTTATAATAGAGGAGAAGTTCATTCTTTCATCTAGCATGGTCATCAAAAAC
Organism: Manis pentadactyla; assembly: GCF_030020395.1. NCBI lineage: Eukaryota > Metazoa > Chordata > Mammalia > Pholidota > Manidae > Manis > Manis pentadactyla. The sequence goes on from NC_080024.1 coordinate 78,807,097, forward strand.
TTTTTATTACTAATAGTTTAGAAAAGCTTCAGTCTTTTTTGCTCTGTTGACAGCAATTTTGATGTGTTACAATATCTGGAACCACCACACTCTGTCAGAACAAGGCCTGCTGGATGGACTAAAACAAAATCCCATATATTATGACTTCACATGGCCACATTCATTGTTCAGAGTCATGTTACAGGTCTGTGTCTACAAACACATGATTCTTACATTCTATTTTGCATGACTCAAATAAAAATAGAAAATTAATATGCCTTATTTCATGATTGTATAAGCCCCTAAATCAAGTATTCCATTTTGACTAAATTTCAAGATAATTGAATTTTCTACTTCTAATTTTACACACCTGGGGATTGGAAGGATATTTCACAAACTAGTTCTGTCTGTTTGCATTTAGTGTCTTTCTCTCTTTCTTCAATGATCTACATCCTTCTGATACCATAGGACAAGTTAATAGTACAATTTGAACACTTGCTCTGTATCTTTGGCCAAGAACCCAGGTAAGTTGGTAGAGTGAAAGTAAGAGTACTCAAAGTTGCCATTCCTACCCTGGGGGGGGGGCTAGAGAAATAGTTAACTATACATAAAAGCAACTGTGAAACACATAAATAACCCAGTAAACCCAAATCAAGTATATGGCCTCCTGAACTCTCCCTTTAGCCAGATCTCCCCAAATGCCAATCCAATGCCAATCTTTGCCTGAAGTGAAATAATTTATGACTAGTGGAACATCAGAGTGGAAACAAAGAGAATCATAATTGATTTTGGTTAAAATAGTTTAATATGGCAAAATTTCCAAAAGTATATAACCATAGGAACATATCCCATGTGTGCCTCCCATGGAAAGTGTACACACAAGTGTGGGACCTGAGATTGTAACCTTCATGAACTTCATGAGGAATCTGCCTCAGCTGCAGTAGTTAAAAGCACAAGATTAGGGGCCAGGCCCACCAAGGTTTCAATCCCTACCTAGCCGTGTGACCTCCACCAAGTCCCTGAGGCCACCTAACCCTTCTCTGGCTTTCATTTTCCATTCAAAGCCCATGTATCTCTTCAAACCCAGCTTGAGATCTCACCTGTTCACCCTAGTTTTTCATATTTTTCAACTTGTTGCTGAATCCGTTCTTTGAAGGTTATTATAGCACTGTCCAATAGAAATATAATGTGGGCCACATCTGTAATTTTATATTTTATATGGCCAGGTTAAGAAACTAAAAATATTAAAATTGAATTAAATTAATTTCAATAATATTTTTATTTAACCCAATATATCCAAAATATTATTTCAGCATATCTCTATTTTTAATGATTAGTGAGATACTCTATATTCCCTCTGTCACATCATAGCTTTGTAACCCAGCATATATTTTGCACAGATAGCTCGTTCAAGTCAGAATAACTATATTTCAAATACCCAATAGCCACATGTATCTAGTAGCTGCCATATGGCTCATGCATGTCTATAACATGAATAGTTTGTACCATAGTACTTAGTATGTAATTATAGAGCATCATTGTGTTTGCTGGTGTTTCCTAAATGTCGATCCATTCCAGGCTAGTCTCTAGGTTCTTTGAAGTAGGGAACTCTTCTTAGAGTTCTGTACCTCTGGGATGCAGTGCCCAAACGCAGTGGTCTTTAAGTCAGGGTTTGCTGATCAACAGTCTGGGTACATTTAGAAATCCTAGAAGGAAAAATGCAGCAGACAGTGTGATTTCTATCCACTGACACTACTTTAATCACTCTATAAATGTTGCTAATTCCAGAAGGCAAATTATTGGAGTTTGTGGATTAATGCCATTTGCAGACTGGTGTTATTAAATCTGTACTGGCATTAGTGTGAATAATGTAAGAGGCAAAAACAAGAGGGAGTATTGCACAAGTAATGCTTTGCTTATGGGGTAACCAGAGTAAGGTTCTTCTAGGTATGAATGAAGAGTAATACAATCTCACCATTACACCTAAGGTGGGGTTCCAGTTTTTTAACTGTTTACTTACCAGTGATAAAAAAAATACTAGTTCACTTCTGATGTGCAACTCTGTTAATAGAAGTAGAGGTTGATTTCAAGGTACAACCAGATAAATCACACCCACTGGCGTACCACATCTAGTGTGCTACACAATACTCAGGTCTTTCTACAAACCTTTGAAACTGTGGCATAGTAAAGAATTTGCCACATCTCTGGCCTTGTAATTTTAAAAAATCCAGGAAGAACCAAGTTGTACAGCACAAATATGGTGGAAGCTGGATTTCCAAACATAGTCTTTGTTTCTACAGGCATGTAAGATAACCCAATTTACAATATGGAAAATTTTTTCACTTTACAATGAGTGGAGAAGGGATTTTAAAAGGTATGACTCATCCAGTGAATCATTGAAAACCCTAGGAAAGGGTAATTTGTCATTTTATAGTTATATTGGCTTTAAAAAAACTTTAAAATATATCCTGATTATCGAGTTGACAACAGACAATACTTGCCATATTATATCACCTTACTTGATGGAAAATGTTGTGTCTTATTTGTTTCTCTGTATGTAATAAAGGTAAAGTAGAATATTCCAAAAAATTTACTGTTGTCTACTCTCATGTTGAAAAGCTGCCTCCCCAGTATATCCTGCAAAATATGTTCATAGACACACCTGAAGGCAACTTTAATTGCTTCTCAGTGTTGGAACAGTTCCTTTCATTTTCTAATTTTCAGCTTTCCTATCAAAATCCTAATTAAGGGTGTGAGTTCTTTTTCTGGATGCCTGTATATCCAAGCTCTACAATACAATTGTAAACTTCTTGAAGGCATAAGCCATCTCTTGCTCATCTCTTGTAGCTCTCAGCAGAGCTTGGATAGAAAAAACATTCAATACATGTGCTAGAGATCGTTATGATTTTAATCATGACTTACAGGAGTGTCATTCAGCAGACCAGGGACACGTGACAGCAGTGTCAGCCATTACGGATGCACAGTAACATTTTTATATTTCTATCTATTCCAGTTCCATTCCTGGGATATCTTTTTAAATAAAAAGTACGTAAAGTTTCCTCAGCACTTTTATTCCAAAAACTCAAGTTGAATTTTCAAAAATTAAAATAGAATCTAAAAGGTCTAACTATATTGTAGCATCAGTCTTTTTCTCCCTTACAGTTAAATCTTAAATATTTTTTAGTGTCTATCCATAGTTAAGATTCCAGTTTACAAATACATGTCTACTATGGGTTTTTTCCAAATTTAATAATACCCTAAAGCCTAATTTTGTGTATTAGATTTATTTAAAATGTGGTTGCTACTCAACAATTTTGGAGGAAAGTTTATTACATTAGGTGTAACATTTACACTAAACCCAGAAGTTAAAACTCTCTGTAATTAAGAAAAACAGATAGACTCCAAATAGGAAGCATGGAAGCCAAAGGGAGTTAATGTGCAGCACTGGGTCATCTGGCCACATGAACACTCCACCCAGAAGATTCAGCTGCAAGAAAATGAAAGCATGTAAAATGCGCATGGGGAAATGCAAGTGTGTGGTGCTCACTGATGCCAGACTACAGAAGTGGCTCAAGAGTAAGAGGCCATTGATGAGAAGAAGGTTTGGATTAACTGTGGCATTGATGTTACCCCTGGAAAGTGAGTAGCACTCAGTTGTGAGATGTGCATTAGTCTCTTCAGACCACTAGGGTTCAAAGTGTTCCATAAGGGGTGATTTATTAAATGGGTCCTAATTTCTTGGTAATGTACCTTCCAAAAGTCACTTCTGTATGCTATGATTAGGCCTGGGATTTACCAAGCGCTGTCATTCTCTGTACCTCCATAATGGAACTCTAGGATGTGGGAAGCTACATATATATCTAATTGAGGTTCAGAGTCCTACCAACAGAGCCAGGCAACCTTTCATTTAATCCTCCAATGTTTAAACACAGAGATGCAAAAGTGATACACCCTGTAGTAAAATATGCCTTTCAGTAAATGCATATACATTTTAATAGAATATAGATAACAGGTTTATTGTTTTGAAAAATAGACACATTTTTAAGATTTCTGAATTTGTCCATTGCATTAAAGTCTTTCTTAAGAGTATTAAAATAATCATGCTTTTTGTTTCACCATCTACAAACACATTTTCTTTTGGCTTGTTTGTTTCATATGAAGGCCAACCAACATGACTCCCCTACTGGGTTCCAACCCAAAAGCGGAGCTCAGTGGATCAGCTAGCCATGGATGACCCCTGGGTACACACCAGGCCTGCTTGGGCACTGGCTCTTTTAATCAGCTAGGCCAGAGAGGGAGTGCAAGAGCATTGTTTCAAAAACCAAATGAAATTTTTTAAATGATAGTGACAATTAGAAGGAGAAGATTTGACATAAAACTGCAGGGGATTATAGAGCCGAATCTAAATACGGGAGCAGGCTTGGTAATGTCATATAGGCAAGAGACTAGAACCAGAGACAGGACTTGAAGTCACTGCCGTGGTCTTATGATGTTCGTGAACTCACTGAAAATAGCTGAGCCTTACTTTTTCAATCTTGAAAATGTCTGTCAAAATAGTTTCCATTAAGAAAGGCTATTGGCCTCTTTTAAAAAGAATGGTTCGTTAAAAACAACTCCACTTACAATTGTATCAAAAAAGTAAAATACCTAGGAATAAACCTAACCAAAGAAGTGAAAGACTTATACTCTGAAAACTACAAGTCACTCTTAAGAGAAATTAAAGGGGACACTAACAGATGGAACCTCATCCCATGCTCGTGGCTAGGAAGAATTAATATCGTCAAAATGGCCATCCATCCCAAAGCAATATACAGATTTGATGCAATCCCTATGAAACTACCAGCAACATTCTTCAATGAACTGGAACAAATAATTCAAAAATTCATATGGAAACACCAAAGACCCCGAATAGCCAAAGCAATCCTGAGATAGAAGAATAAAGTAGGGGGGATCTCACTCCCAAACTTCAAGCTCTACTATAAAGCCATAGTAATCAAGACAATTTGGTACTGGCACAAGAGCAGAGCCACAGACCAATGGAACAGACTAGAGAATCCAGACATTAACCCAGACATATATGGTCAATTAATATTTGATAAAGGAGCCATGGACATACAATGGCGAAATGACAGTCTCTTCAACAGGTGGTGCTGGCAAAACTGGACAGCTACATGTAGGAGAATGAAACTGGACCATTGTCTAACCCCATATACAAAAGTAAACTCAAAATGGATCAAAGACCTGAATGTAATCCATGAAACCATTAAACTCTTGGAAGAAAACATAGGCTAAAACCTCTTAGACATAAACATGAGTGACCTCTTCTTGAACATATCTCCCCGGGCAAGGAAAACAACAGCAAAAATGAGTAAGTGGGACTATATTAAGCTGTAAAGCTTCTGTACAGCAAAAGACACCATCAATAGAACAAAAAGGATCCCTACAGTATGGGAGAATATATTTGAAAATGACACATCCGATAAAGGCTTGACGTCCAGAATATATAAAGAGCTCACACGCCTCAACAAACAAAAAACAAATAACCCAATTAAAAAATGGGCAGAGGAACTGAACAGACAGTTCTCCAAAAGAGAAATACAGATGGCCAACAGACACATGAAAAGATGCTCCACATCGCTAATTATCAGAGAAATGCAAATTAAAACTACAATGAGGTATCACCTAACACCAGTAAGGATGGCTGCCATCCAAAAGACAGAGAACAAGTGTTGGCGAGGCTGTGGAGAAAGGGGAACCCTCCTACACTGCTGGTGGGAATGTAAGTTAGTTCAACCATTGTGGAAAGCAGTATGGAGGTACATCAAAATGCTCAAAACAGACTTACCATTTGACCCAGGAATTGCACTCCTAGGAATTTACCCTAAGAATGCAGCAATCAAGTATGAGAAAGATCAGTGCACCCCTATGTTTATCGCAGCACTATTTACAATAGCCAAGAATTGGAAGCAACCTAAATGTCCATCGACAGATGAATGGATAAAGAAGATGTGGTTCATATACACAATGGAATACTACACAACAATAAGAAAAGGGCAAATCCAACCATTTGCAGCAACATGGATGGAGCTGGAGGGTATTATGCTCAGTGAAACAAGCCAAGCGGAGAAAGAGAAATACCAAATGATTTCATTTATCTGTGGAATATAAGAACAAAGGAAAAACTGAAGGAACAAAACAGCACCAGAATCACAGAACTAAAGAATGGACTAACAGGTACCAAAGGGAAAGGGACTGGGGAGGATGGGTGGGTAGGGAGGGATAAGGGGGGGGAGAAGTAGAGGGGTATTAAGATTAGCATGCATGGGGGGGAAGGAAAATCGAGGGCTGTACAACACAGAGAAGGCAAGTAGGGATTCTACAACATTTTGCTATGCTGATGGACAGTGACTGTAAAGGGGTTTATAGGGGGGACCTGGTATAGGTGAGAGCCTAGTAAACATAATATTCTTCATGTAAGTGTAGATTAGTGATACCAAAAAAAACCCAAAAATGGGCAGTTCCTGTGTGGTAACCTCCAATGAATTCTACACAAGAGTATAAAGGGCATATAAAAGTGTAGGCAAAGGGTCTGTTTGTGTTTATACAGAGGATCAAAGCCTAATTGGGCTACCCCAAAAATGAACTAAGGTACGATATGAAAAATAACTTCCAACATCAGCACTCTCTGGAAGACTCATGCCAGAAGATGATCATCAAAAAACACCAACAAAGATCCACGCACTGCTACCGCTGTAGATGCACTCATCCCACCAGTTCCTGGACTTGCCATGGGAATGAGGAAGGAGATATCTTAGCTGGCCTGTGCATACAGTAAAACAACAAATTTGACTGGATCTATACTGTTGGAACTCAATCAAGAATTAGGAGAAGTGCAAATTGTAGCACTCCAAAATCTTACAACTACAGACTATTTACTGTTAAAAGAACATAAGGGATGTGAACATTCCCCAGGAGTGGGTTGTTTTAATTTTTCTGATTTCTCTCAGACTGTCAAGTTCAGTTGGACAATATCCACCATATCATAGATAAGTTTTCACAAATGCCTAAAGTGCCTAACTGGTTTTCTTGGTTTCACTGGAGATGGCTGGTAATTACAGGTATGCTTTGGTTATGTAACTATACTCCTATTATGTAAATGTGTGTGCGCAATTTAAGTAGTAGCTTAAAACCTATACATGCTGAAGTTACTCTACAAGAAGATATGTCAAAGAAATAATCAATCTTCCCATGTTTTCTGCCGCCTGCTACTTCTTAAGCTTTTCTTCTTCCTTCCTAATTACAACCCTTAAATAGAATTCGTGCCTCATATCAAATTTACCGATTATCATAATTCTTCCAAGTGGTAAAGATACCTCAAGACAAATGCTGGGCATAAAAGCTACAGGGCAAAAATATGCAAAGAAATAAAAAGCTAACCATTTCAAACAATAAGGCTTCCCTCTCACTTACCAACTTTACATTTCCCTGTATGGCCCCGGAAGATGACTGGTTAGCCAGAGACGGGTAAGATTCCTCAAGGGAGGAACAACCTAAGACAGGCACAGTCGCAGGGGGGTCATCAGGTGAGAAATTGGGGATCAACAGAGGTGAGGCTTAGAACCTCACCCCCCCGTTCTGAGAGAAATCTTCTGCATACGTGGATGTTTTATTGTCCTTGTCTAGCTTGGATTAACACATAGTCTACAGGCACACACCTGATCATCTACATTTTCTCTCTTACAACACTAAACTATGTTTTCTACCTTTATCGTGTATCTACCTACCACTTCAGCATTTTATTAAAAATAATAATAATAAAGAGAGAAATGTGGTATCCACATATAAATCAAGTATAAAAACCAAATGAGTATTCATATTTGAACTGACTGTTTATAGTTCATAATGCATGAGCAAAACCGAAATTTTCTATGATGACGGCCCTTGTACTGTTCACTATGTAACTTATTCACTATGTAAGAATTTGTTCTCCATGTAAGAACTTGTTTGTTATGCCTCAGAAGATTGGAAACTGACGAAAATTAGGCTTGGGGTGGATTAATGATTGTGCATTGAGCATTGACTCCCCTATACAGAATTTTATTGTCGTTAACAACCATTTGATCAATAAATATGAGAGATGCCCTCACAAAAAACAACAACAACAAAAAAAAAAAACAGAACCACTTTCATTTTTTGCCTTTCAATATACAAAGTGATTTTCCCACTATACCTGCAGCACGTGTGCGCAAACACTCACACACACATGTATAAGGATAGATTTTTCCTTTAGAGAACACAGAAAATACAAAAAAATTACCATTGCAAATTTGAACTGTTAACATCTGGAGCATACATAATGTGTGTTCACCTCTTTTTTTTTTTTAACTAGGCTCCCCTGATCCGAATGAACTGGCAAATTGTAGTTTGTCTCCTCTTCTCTCTGGTCCATTGATTTCAGCCTGGACATACTGATTGTAGACTTTCTAGGTTGTTCACAAACAACTCAGGTTAAATTAACTTGAGGACAGTGTTTGAAAATGCAGAATTACTCACACTTTTTCATGCCTGTTATTAAGCATTGTTTCCAGAAGATCAATATTTTAATTACAGTGAGATTCCCTACAGGTGGCCCTCAGTAACAAGAAGTGTGTTGTGTGAGTTGACTGGAAAAGTAAAGAGAAGGAAAAAATTCTTTATAGCACATTGCCTTTGCAAAAGTAACATCTCCAGGATGTTGAATAGAGTCTGGTCTTCAGCCTATTTAAGGTTGGTCCTATTATCTCCATCAAAAGTTTACCTCCATGAGTTCATGTTTGATAGGAAGGACTTATAATAGATACATGCTAATACTTATTGTGTTTTTGCTGTGCAATGGGAATTGTGCTAATCATGTTGAATTATATACTATGAGGTTGGCTCTGTTATCCTTCCCTATTTTAAAAGTGAAGAAACTAAGGCTATTCAACAGTTAATCTGTGGCCTTATAACAATAAGTGGAGCACTATGTTAAGTTTAGCTTTATCTTTCCAAAAAGGTAACAATATTTACTCTGATGCTCTTCTTTTATTTATTTATTTATCTAATAATTTTTTTATTTTGTTACCATTAATCTACAATTACATGAAGAACATTATGTTTACTAGGCTCCCCTCTTCAAGTCCCCCCTACAAACCCCATTACAGTCACTGTCTATCAGCGTAGTAAGATGTTGTAGAATCACTACTTTTCTTCTCTATGTTGCACAGCCCTCCCAATGCTCCCCACCTAAATTATACATGCTTATCATAATTCCCCCTTTTTGTTTCCCCGCCCTTATCCCTCCCTTCCCACCCATCTTCCCCAGTCCCTTTTCCTTTGGTACTGCTTGTCCATTCTTGGGTTCATGTGATTCTGCTGCTGTTTTGTTCCTTCAGTTTTTCTTTGTTCTTACATTCCACATGAGTGAAATCATTTGGTGCTTGTCTTTCTCCACCTGGCTTATTTCACTGAGCATAATACCCTCTAGCTCCATCCATGTTGTTGCAAATGGTAGGATTTGTTTTCTTCTTATGACTGAATAATATTCCATTGTGTATATGTACCACATCTTCCTTGTCCATTCATCTACTGATGCACACTTAGGTTGCTTCCATTTCTTGCCTATTGTAAATAGTGCTGCGATAAACATAGGGGTGCATCTGTCTTTTTCAAACTGGGCTGCTGCATTCTTAGGGTAAATTCCTAGAAGTAGATTGTTGAGTATTTTTGCATGTATATTTATCAACGATATTGGTCTGTAATTTTATTTTTTCCAGGCTTTGGATGGTTTTGGTATTAAGGTGATGCTGGCTTCGTAGAATGAGTTTGGAAGTATTCCTTCCTCTTCTACATTTTGGAAAAGTTTAAGGAGGATGACTATTATATCTACACTGCATGTTTGATTAAAGTCATCGGCTAAGCCATCTGGTTCAGGTGTTTTGTTCTCAGGTAGTTTTTCATTAGCAGTACAATTTTGTTGATAGTAATTGATCTGTTCAGATTTTCTGTTCTTTCTGGGTGAGCCTTGGAGTGTTTCATTTTTCTATAAAGTTGTTCATTTCTTGTAGGTTATCCAGTTAGCATATACATTTTCATAGTTTTCTCTAATAATTCTTTGTATTTCTGTGGTTTGTGTAGTGATTTTTTCTTCCTCATTTCTGATTCTGTTTATGTGTGCAGGCTCTCTTTTTTTCTTGATTAGTCTGGCAAGGGATTTGTCTGTTTTGCTTATTTTCTCAAAGAAACAGCTCCTGCTTTCATTGATTCTTTGTATGGCTTTTTCTTCTCAATTTTCTTTATTTCTGCCCTAGTCTTTATTATGTTCCTCCTTCTTCTGACTTTGGGCCTCATTTGTTCTTCTTTTTTTAGTTGTGATAATTGTGAATTTATACTGTTCATATGGGATTGTTCTTCCCTGAGGTAGGCCTGTATTGCACTATACTTCCCTCATAGCACCACCTTGTCTGTGTCCCACAGATTTTGCGTCATTGAATTATTGTGTCATTTATCTCCACATATTGCTTGATTTCTGTTTTTATTTGGTCATTGATGTGTTGGTTATTTAGGAGCATGTTGTTAAGTCTCCACATGATGGTATGCTTTTTCATTTTATTCATGCAAGTTATTTCTAGTTTCATACCCTTGTGGTGTGAGAAGCTGCATCATTTCTGAGGGCTCATCTGGGATAATTTCGGAGGTGAGTATCAGCATCCCAGCCTGCCTTTTCTTTCACTGTCTTTATAGAAGGAAGCCGTCTATGGCACAGAACATTGGGCACTCGTCAGCCACTTAAATGGGACTAGCCCAGCTGCCGATCTCAAAGTCTCGAGTGACAGGTTCCCCTGTGTCTCCCTCAGTGGATCCCCCATCTCCCTTGGGAGCCAGGAATGTCACCTGAGTGGAGGCCAGGATTCCCCTTGAGAGGCATCTCCTTGGATGCGAGGCACTGAGGAAGGCCATGGGCAACTGCCAGAGTCTAGGCTGAGGCTATACTTCTGCGGCTCCTTAAAGGCCCGCATGTCTGGAATCAGACTCCGGCAGCCCAACTGGGTATCCATGAGGAGTGTCTCTCTTTCTGTCTCTCTTTCACTTACAGTCTGGTTCTTAAGGCTGCTCTGGCCTCTTTGTGAGGCAGGGGGCATCCCTAACTCTCTTCTAACTTCATCAATGTCACAGAACCCAATGCTCACCACCACAAGGTACGAGATCTTCGGGTCACTTTTATTCCTGACTAAATGCTGTTGTGTGTATGTCCTAAAAGTGTGTGTGGACACCAGTTAGCCACTTAAAAGACAATCATCATCGTCTACCAGTCTTAAGTCTCGTGTGAAAGGTTTCCCAGTGTCTGCCACTCCTTGGTCCCCCGCCTCTGGATGGACAGGTATGTCAGGGAGTGGCAGAGCAAATCTCTTCCTTTCCTCTCCTGATCTGCAGACTGCAAGGGCAGACCAGACTAGTAGAAGGCTTGTGACTCTGACCAAGGCTCTGGCAGTGAGAGGTCACACAGTCCCTGCACTTATCAGACATGCAGGGGGCTCTCAAGGAATGATCCAGAGTGTACTATGCTAAAGCTTGTGCAGAGAAAAGTAGGATCTAGATTAGAACTCCCAAAAGGCATAAAGTAGGAGCACACTGGTAAGGTCGCACTAAAAATCCAGAGCTCTGAGGTGACTCTTGCTTAGTAGGAAGGCAAGAGGGAAATCAAGGCAAGGTGCAGGCCATGGTGGTTAGCAGTGGTGAAGCCCAGTAGGCCTGGCAGAGGAGGTGATCGACCACTGTCACCCAGGCTACAAGGCGAGGGTACACCCTCATGGAGAGAGAGGCTGACCAGGTGCTGGATGTGAGGCCCCACAGAGGGAGCACCCTGGCTTGCCTGTGGGGTCCGAGGCAGGTGCAGGCCCAGTAGGTCTTTGTGCCTGTGCACTGATGTCACCCCCATGGCCCTGCCTGGTGGCCCATCTCCAGAGTGTATGGGTAGTCACAGGTAAGAGAGTCACCTTTTGGGGATACCTAGGCCTAGTTTGGATTAGTGGCCCTTGAGCTTGCTGAGGTGGCAGGCCAGCTAGCTTGCTGGGAAATTGCTTCCCTCTCTTCTGTCAAGGTGGAGGTGGTATTTCACTACATTTAGGCATTTAGGTTTGAGTGAGTTCTATTTGAAATGGAATTGTAGCTTTTAGAGCTATGTTTATTTTTGTTTGTATGAAAAAGGTGCTGAGCCTAAAGAGTTGGGTGAAGGTGGCAGGAATTCTAAGAATATTTATGTCCTTGCATTTCTGTTTAGGGAAATGATTGTGAAGTAATTTTTTACACATGTATGAAAGTGATGAGTAAAGTCACATCAGTCATGTCGAGATGAAGTGATGTAGTAGAAATAAAGCCCCTACACCTTGGCCTAATACACAGGAGACACACCATTGGTGCTCTTTGCTCTCCTGTCCTGGTTTATTACGTTAACTAACTTCATAGTTCAGAGTGGTCCCCACCACATTTCAAGCAAAATCTATCTAAAACTGCATAGAAACACTTGGCAAGATATTCCCAGAGGCTAGTGGAAAAATTACTCTTTCTGATCACTGTTTGTTTGCCAGGTGTTCTCTCTGTCCCACGTTTCTTTCCTATTTTTGCATTTCCTGTGATTGTAGACTGAGAGGGGCAGTGGGGTGCATCTCTGCTAGATGTGCCTTTGGGTCTGTTGAGGGGCCGTGCTTCTGTGGTGATGGCAGTCCTCTTACCTTAAACATAGCTTGTCCTCTGACGTATTCATGCAGGGTTACTTCTCTTATGCAATCAAAAGTGTAGGAAAATGATTAGATTTTTATGTTCTGAGTTGTATTTCAGATCTAACCCAGTTTCTTAGGCACGTTATATGTTCCTTTTGAATTGTAAGCATAAAGCAATGGATCACTTTTTGTGTTAACCTACATCATTAGGTATAAAGAATTACATCAACTTGTAAGTTTTATCAAATTGTGGAGCATACCAGTGTTCTAGCTTTGAATAATTATCTGTGATCGCTTAAGAATCACTTACGTCTGGCACACAGTGTATCAACCCCTACTATCATTTGCAGGAATGTCTGCCAGTTCTAATTCTTTGATTTTTTTCACTGTTTGCTCACTTTCACATAGGAACTGATGTTTGAATATGTTTTAGACATTTTCTGATTATAAAATATCGAGATGAAACATTGAATCTCTTCATGGTCACATGTCTGTTCTCGTTATTGTAATCTGAGTATTTGAGTCACAGACAGTTGATTTTGTTTCATTACTACTGAAATATAGAGATATTCTTGGAGTTTGTGAGCCAGTCACACTGGACCACTTTATTTTGTGTTCTTTTAAGCAGTCTTTTGAATATGTTCAGCCATGAAGTGAAATACACACCCATAGTATCTGAATCTCTACATATATTTATGATGACACTTTTACAGTGGGACCCCAGGACACAGCCATACCAGTGAAACAGTGACTTAAAAAAGACCCTGCAAATGTTATGTGTAATAAGTAAATACGCACGTGCATTCTCCATTAGATGTGAAAACTGCAACATAGTTTGGAAATTATCTTCCTGGGTTAATTATTTCTCTGTGACGTAAATAGTATCTTTAAAAAACAAAACAGAACTAGTTGACAATCAAAAATAATAGTAATTTCTAGCAGATAGTTGAAAGGTAATAAGTGTTGAACTATGAAAAGTGTTTTAGTACATTTTTATTTTAAGATGGTTTCAGATTTACAGAAAATTTGCAAAGACGGGGCAGGGTTTCGCAGTTTGCTCAGATCACCTTGCCTCTTCCTACCATCATTACAGTTCTTTGTTACAGTTACAAACAGTGATGCTGCACTGTCACCATCCACCATCCATTCTTTCCCTCAGATTTCCATAGTTGGACCCTTTCTCGAAGATCCAGTTCATGACACCTCAGTACATCCAGTGACCTCTTCTTCTTAGGACACTCTTTGTTGTTGGCATTTCTGAGACATTCTTTGTTTTGGATGATGTTTTCCATTTCAAGATTCTTTGCTATTAATATTGTAGAATTTTTCCCCAATGGCACTTACTGTGACATTTCTCTTGTGATTACTTGGAGTTGTGTTTTATGGGGAAGAAGGTCACAGAGGGCAAGTCCAGTTCACAGCACTTCATGTCAAGGGCAAGTGCTCTGAAAGAGACTGATATTGTTGATGTTGTCCCAAATGGCAGGGATTTTTTTCTTTCTTAAAGCTGAGTAATATGCCACTGTGTATGTGTGTGTGTGTGTGTGTGTGTGTGTGTGTGTGTGTGATATGTTTATCCATTTATGTATCTACAGAAATTTAGGCTGCTTCCTTATCTTGTCTATTGTAAATAATGCTGTAGTGAACATAGAAGTGCATATATCTTTTCAAATTAATATTTTCACTGTCTTGGGGTAAATACTACAGCAAAATTGCTGGGATATATGAGAGTTTTATTTTGAATTGTTTGAGGAGCCTCCATACTGTTCTTCGCATTGGATATGCCAATTCCCATTCCCAATAATCAAGGGTTGCATTTTCTCCACATCCTTGTCTACTTACTTTTTGTCTTCAGTTCTAACTTCCATTCTAACAGGTTTGAATTGAGATCTCATTGTGGTTTTGATTTTTATATCCCTGACGTTTAGTGATACTGAGACTTGTTTCCTGTCAGTTGTCCATCTACATATCTTCCTTGGCAAAGTGCCTGTCTAGGTCCTCTGACCATTTCTTTAATTGGATTGTCTTTTCAATAGTAGTTGTAGGAGTAGTTTGTATGTTTTGTATGTTAACCCCAAATTGAACATATCCTGTGCGAACATCTTCTACCATTCAGTACATTATTCTTCTGTATGGTTGATGGTGTCCTTCGCAGTACAGAGCATTTTAGTTGGATGTGTGAGAAAAATGGCCAGGAGAGGAGGAAAATGGCCCTGGGACTCCTTGGTACAGGAGCCCAATGCTCTGTGATACCAAAACCTGTTGGTGAAGTCCTAGCAGGGCTAAGGTTAGATTGAGAAGGTATGGAGATGCAGTGGCTGATGGTATTGAGGTGGAAGTTTGGGTGAAAATTGGGTGTTTGATCAGGTTTTTCTTGAGGTGGTTGCATCCCCTTTACCTGAAAGTATTATTGGGATGGATACTATGTCTGACTGGGGTTGGCTTCCCCTGCCTAATACAGTAGAACAGAAGGCATGTAAGCCTGCCCTCAGGCCTGTTTAGTCGGACATGCTAAATTGGGAATGGCTGGAAGGTGACAAACATATCACCATTCTTAGGAGTGACATGCTGGAAGCTGGAGCGCTGGTGTCCACAGATTTGCTATACAGTAGGTCCTGTCTGGCCTGTGCAAAGGTGGATGGCACATAGAGACTATTCAGGCTTAGCTAAAGTGGGTACTGCCCATAGTTCCAGCAGTTACAGGCATGGTCTCAGCCATACTGAAAGTACAGCAGGTTGGAGGAGGCTGGTACTCCTGGATGGACCTTGCAAATGCTTTGAACATGCTGAGCTTGAGGCACTGGTGGGGCATCAAAGTGAAATAGTACAAGCAGGTGGTTGTTTACAGGGCTCTGGTGGGGGGGGCAAGAAGTGGATGGTGGGGAAGCAATGGATGAGGGGATCTTGTGAAGATGGGAGTGACAACTAAGGCATAGCTGAGAGCACAGGAGAGGGGAGAATGGATGAGAAAAACTAACCAATCCCTGAGGAACACTGATGGGATAAGAGCCACATATGTTGGCCGTGCATGACAGCATCTAAGCTCCCAGGGCCAGATGCCAGGTCTTGAGCTTCATTTATTCCAGCCTCTGGCATAGCGCTGGCCATGCATAAAGTAATTCTAAAATTCACTCTGATTTCTCTGCAGTTTCATTTACTATAATCCTATCATAGTTTAGTATTTGAAATGCTGGTAGGGGATAATCATTTTAAAAAGGTACGATCATGACTTTCATACAAACATAAAACGAACATTTGTAAAGATTCTATTAAATTCATTAATTAACAAGGGAACCAGTAGATGTCACTAGTACTTTAAGGGAGGATCCAAAGAACAGACACAAAAACAACAGTAGTGCTTAAATGGATTTGCTTATTATTATTATTATTATTATTTTGGTATCGTTAATGTACAATTACGTAAATAACATTATGGTTACTAGACTCCCCCTATTATCAAGTCCCCTCCCACATACCCCATTACAGTCACTGTCCATCAACGTAGTAAGATGCTAGAGTCATTACTTGTCTTCTCTGTATTTCCTGCCTTTCTCGTGTCCCCCCGCTACATTATGTGTGCTAATCTTTATGCCCCTTTTCCACCTTATCCCTCCCTTCCCACCCACCCTCCGCAGTCCTTTTCCATTTGGTAACTGTCAGTCCATTCTTGGGTTCTGTGAGTCTGCTGCTGTTTTGTTCCTTCAGAAAGATATCTAGAAAATCCCAGTCACTTGAAAATTAAGTAACTTAATAACACGTGAGTTACTTACAATAGCCAAGAAATGGAAGCAACCTAAGTGTCCATCAGTAGATGAATGGATAAAGAAGAGGTGGTGCATATACACAGTAGAATATTATTCAACCATAGGAAGAAAACTAATCCAACCATTTGCAACAACATGGATGGAGTTAGAGGGTATTATGCTCAGTGAAATAAGCCAGGTGGAGAAAGACAGGCACCAAATGATTTCACTCATCTGTGGAGTATAAGAACAAAGAAAAACCTAAAGGAACAAAAGAGCCCCAGACTCGCAGAACCCAAGAATGGACTGACAGTTACCAAACGGAAAGGGACTGGGGAGGCGGGTGGGAAGGGAGGGAGAAGGGAAATGAGGGCATTGAGATCAGCACACATAATGCAGGGGGGGCGCGGGGAGGGCGGTACAACACGGAGATGACAAGTAGTGACTCTACAGCATCTCACTACGCAGAAGGACAGTGACTGTAATGGGGTGTGTTGCGGGGACTTGATAACGGGGGTACTCTAGTAACCACATTGTTGCTCATGTGATCGTGGATTAACGACAGCAAAATTAATTAAAATAAATAAGTAAAAAATAACCAGTGGGTCATCTCATGAAAAATTGGAAACTACTTTGAACAAAATGAAAGCACCTGCCTGACAGCCCTCGCGGCCAATGAGCTTGGGGCGCCGCGCTCGGGCCCGCCCCCGACTGGCGGCACTCGCGACCAATGAGGGAGCGGCTCCGTGGAGCAGGCAGCCATTGGGCGCGTGCGCCAAACACGTAACTCCAGCGGCTGCGTTGTAGCCGCCGGCGCCGCCGGCGCCATGTTGAAGAGTCAGAAGCGTTGCGAGCGCCGTTGGGAGGGGCTGCTCCCATTGCTCAGTCCATCCTCCGGCCAGCGATCCCTGTCCGGGCGCCTCTTGCCCGCCGTCCCGTCCGCGCAGCGAGACCGGCGGAGCCTAGATGGCGGACTCGCGCCGTCCTACTGGCGCGCAGGCGCCAGGCCGCACCGACCTCGCCCTCGGCCTCGGATCTCCTCCTTGGGCCGGCTGGGCTCCCAGCGCCGCACTCGCCCCTTCGCGGCTCTCCCGCGGCGGACGGAGGGCGGCGACCGGCTCGGACTTGGAGCCGCCGCCCCGGGCTGACCTGCGCTCGTCCAGCTCTGCCGCCTCCAGCCTGTCGCCGTCAGACCTGCGGCGGAGCGTCTAGATAGGGCCCCTCTTCAGGGGTGAAGGCGACAGCGACGGCTCTGCGGGCCTTAAGGTACGTGGCCGCGGGGCCCGGAGTGGGAAGGCCGTGCGAGGTCGGCGGGCGGCGCGTGGCCCGCGGGGTCGTGCGGGCGGCCAGCACGCGTGGGGGACTCGCGGGGCCCGGCCTGGGGTCAGGAGTTGGCGCACTCCGCCAAAGGGGCCGCCTGGGAAGGGAGGGAGCGGTGTAGGAGGGCCCGGGGCGGACGCCCCACCGGCCTGCGAAGTTTGCCGGGGTGGGGATAAAGGGGCCCGCTGGAGCCGCTGCTCCTCCGTCCGGCCCGTATAATGAGAGCGGCTGCTCTCCGCGCCGCGGCGCGCGTCTGCCTGGCCCGGTGTCGCGCTGCCGCCCGGGCCGGAGCTCCAGGCAGAGGGGCCGGGCTGGGCCGGGCAGATGGGGAGGCTGGCGGACGCCCTGACGTGTGTGGCTTTTCTCGGCGGGGGCCTCGAGGGCGCGGGCCGGGTGGGCTGAGGTTCAAGTGTGACCCGCGGTGGGGCAGCTTTAGAATTAGAAGTTTTTCATGAGGCACCTCCTGTATTTTTTTTTTGAATCAAGTTTCTTTACTTTGGTCTGGGAACTGACAGTGCATTCTCTTGTATTTAGAAACTCCTATCTTTCTATCTTTTCTGTTTGTAATCTTCAGTTGGGTAATTTATAACTAGCCACAGAGATTCTGAGACAGGGACCGTGGGTGTAGTCACAGTAGAGTGGGGGCCTCTGGAAAAATACCCCTACCAAAATTCCATGTTAAACAATTCAGCAAAGTCAGGATCACATTAATTCTCTAAAGTAAAATACCAAATTACGAGTATAAGCATTCTTCAGTGAAGATTATTTAAAACTAAAAAGCCAGGAGTAACCTGTCCTGGAATGTTTGATTAAACATCCCCCAGATAAGAAAATACCTCCACATAGCCCATGACTTCATTGTGTCAATTTAATGAGGCTGTTGAGACATTTACTTTAGCCGCTAAAAGGTCCAGCTTATCTTTAACATTGCCCAGATGCTGCTTTTCCTCCTCTAGCCCCAATCACGTACTATATAACCTGGGCAATTAATATGGCAAGTAAGCTCAGCCACAGACAACATACTAAAAGGCAGGAAGCACCCCATCCTAAGGATAAGATTGCATTTTTACACCCAGCAAGTTCAATAGATCATGTCTTCATTGTGTCAATTAAATGAGGCTGTTGTGAAATTTACTTAAGCCCAGTAAAAGGCCCAGTTTACCTTTACCTTTGCCCAGATGCTGCTTTTCCTCCTCCAGCCCCTAATCAAGTAATGTATAACCTGGGCAATTAATATGGCAAGTAAGCCCAGCCACAGACAACATAGTAAAAGGCAGGAAGCATCCCATCTTAAAGATGAGATTGCATTTTAACACCCAGGCAGTTGAGAAGTAAGATTCTTTTTATTATTATTATTAAAGTATTGTGATATACACCCCTATGAGAGTTTCACATGAAAAAACAATGTGGTTACTACATTCACCCATATTATCTAGACGCCACCCCCATTACCCCAGTGCAGTCACTGTCCATCAGTGTAGTAAGATGCCACAGATTCACTATTTGCCCAGAAGTAACTAAGTTGCTCTTGGCGTTTTGAGCTTTGATTGATTAATTTTGGGTCTTTTTAGTGGACTTTCTGGCCTTTTTCTCTTTCCACCTCGCTACAGCTATTTTCCTGCCTAACAAGTAGGTTTCCTTTTTGTCTTTTAGAGGGTTTCATTTCCTGCCCAGAAGCCATTTAGTTTGATGTAGCCACACTTGTTTACTTTTGCTTTTGTTTCCCCTGCCTGGGGAGACATACGCAGAAAAAGTTTGCTGAAACCGACATCCAAGCGCTTACTACCTATTCTTTCTCTCCAGAGTTCTATGGTTTCAAGTGTTATATTTGTCAAAACAAACAAAAAACTGTTTCATCCCCCCACTAAACCTGAGACTATTCGTACTTTTTGATTTTCATCCTCTTCTATGTTCTCCAGAGACTTGTTTCATTGATCATTCATAAGACATACCCATTTCCTTTTTTCACTGGTTTATTAGGATTGCTCTGTCTTAAAAATGATGAATAGAAGCAAATAAACATAACTTTTTCCTCAGGTGGTTGTGTTTATATACTAAAGATACATGTCCATGTTAATATGTGTAGCTCTAGTTCATTCATTTTAACTGGTATATACTAATTTGTTTTATAAACATACCACAGCCTCTTAATTTATTTTTCCAATATTTCAGTATACAAATAGTGCTGAAATTTACATTTTTGTAAATGACCTCTTGTGCACATGGATGAGAACTTTTCTGGATTCTATATCTGGAAGTGGAATTGCTGTGATGGAAATGGCATTCAGCTTTGATTTTACTATGTACTGCTTAATATTTTTAGACAGTGTTTATACCCGTTGGCACCACCAGTGCGTAAGAGATTTCCTGCTCTACATTTTTGCCAATCTTTGGGAGTTCCTTGTTTTTTGCCTTCCCACTTTCTCTATATAGAACTTGCTATGAAGTCCAGTAGATTTTACTTCAACAATTTTTTATTTCTAGCTCTTCTTTGCCCAGCCACGAAGTGAGAAAAATTTTTGATTCATTTTATCTCGTATTCCTAATCATCTCTGTATTTTTGACTCTACTGCTACAACCTTAGATGAGACCCTTACTTGTTTCCTAAACTATTGCACCAGAGTGAATATTGTAGTCTCTCTATTGGAAATCTCTTCCTGCTCCAATCCATCCTGCTTAAAAGTGCTAGATCAGTATTTCTCATGTAAGTAGTTTACCATTGTTTGCAGTGTTAAATTTAAACACTTAATGTGGTATTCAGGGTTATCTATTATAAGGTCCTAAACTACCTTTTCAACCACTATTTTCTGCATATGGTCTATACACAGCCAGACTAGATTACCTGCATTTATTAATTCATTCAAATAGCTGACATTTAATGCTCTTACTATATTATACAGGTATAGTCTCTGATGATGTAAATAGAATCCTACTTTTATTGAGAGAGTTAAAGGTACCTTATTTTACAAAATGCTTATCAGAGTTATTTAGTAACTCAGGATTTTTTAATATAAATTATTGGTGCTTCCTAAGGAGATTCTAAGATGTTTAGCAAATATTCTAGCTTAGTGAGATTAATGAAGTGAGACTTAACAGTAGTGCCTATGTAGTGCCTCTATTTAATTTATAACAATGTCATATATTGGATTCCTAGTATGTGCAAATAACTGGGCTAATTCTGTTGTAAGAGAGGTAAACTTTCACCTTTTTAGAGTTCTTTTGCCTGGGCCTGGGGGTTAAACTGACATAAGAGCTCAACAGGAGGAAAGCATACAAATTTATGTGGTACAAGTTTTGTGTGACATGGACGTCTGCATAAGGAACAAAGAGTCAGTATTTGAAGATAGTGGCTTGTATAATAGTGGTAGCAGTCAAATTCTGAATGTTTATAAGGTACAAAAAAGTTTCTTTGATTGGGTGGATATGTGATATGAGAAAACGAGAAGACAAGATGAATCCCAATTTGACTTTCTGGCTGAGCAACTGGCAAGATGGTGTTGTCATCAACTGTGAGATGTTGAAGTTTGTCAGATGGAGCAGGTTTGGGATAGGAATGGGGAATTCAGAAGTTTGGTTTTGGATATAGTAGGTGTTTAAGTGTCTAGTAGATACACAAGTGGAGATTGTTGAAAACTTTCCAGAGGAATACCATCTAAATCGAGGTTGAAGAATAAATTGGACATACCAAAGAGGTGATTTATGATGAGATTTGAAAGCATTCTTTATACACTTAAATGAATCTTGGCATTATCTACTTTACGCATTCTCTATTTTACTACTACATGGTAATATCTAAACATCTAAAGAGTATTATTTAAAAAGCAATAAGATTTTTTATCTCAACAAATTATTCTGGGTCAAGTTTTCAGAGTATTTCAGCGGCTGCTGTATCCATAAGTTGTACTGGGTGCTTTTACATATATTGATTTTTACCATAGTTCCTTAACAAAACATTACTCCTATTTTACATTTGGAGAAACTGGGTCTGAGAGAGATTAACATTGCCAGAGGTCAGTGATATATTAAGCGATCAGTGTGGATTAAAATGTGGGTCTTTAGATCCTATTGCCCATGTTCCTTATTTTTTAAATGTCTATTTTTTAACTTTGTGAATTTTTAAACTTTTGTTTAATGTTGCAAGGAAGTGGAGTCCTATCATTGGTTAGTATTTTTTGAACTGCAGCTGTCAGTACAGTTGGCTCTTACAGAAGCTCCTCTTCCCCCAGCCTCCATTCCCACGTGTAGTGCTTAATACGTACTTAGAAAACCACAGCTGCTGTCATCGTCGTCTTTATCTCCCCCTCTAGCATGTTGTGGCCTGGGCAATAGCAAATCAAGCTTATTGGAATCGTGTAAATTATAAAACCTCAGAGATTAAGGACTTCCTAATTAATGAACCATTAGTTTTAACGCATGTATTTTGTCTGACAGAAGCCATTTTTTGTTTCTTTCCCTTTATTGGCTGTTTTCTGGGGAGGTGAGTTTGATAAAGAGCTGTTTTTCTGACTGGAAAAGCAATATTCTCTGAGATGCCAATGGCTATTTTCACTGTGAAATTGAACATAAGTCCTTCTATTTCAGTAGGAAATGGGTATATTGGTGTCCATTGAAACGTTTGCTTTTGCGGTAATGATGCCATATTTCAAATACTTAAACGTTTGCCTTTAAATCAAAATTATGTCTTAAATTTCATGAAACTTGATACTGTATGTATTTATATGTTTTGAAAGACATACTTAAGAGCAAGTAATTTCAGATATTCTTCAGACAAGAAATATTAAAGCCCTGCTGTGGATTCACAAAGCCTATAATTTAGGACATAGGTAGGAAATTCACCTAGCCTTTATGTTTCTGTTCTGTAAGTATATGGCTTTATTTCAAGTGTACTGGTTTTTACATTTAAAAACATTTTATGCTGTTTTTCAAAGAAAGAAAAAATACATATTCATCCATCTTTTTCCTTTCTTTAAAGTCTACTCTTTCATTATTTTACCCCAAATACTTGAGTAAAATTTAAGTTCACTGTAATCATTAAATGAACTTTTTAAGTAAACAAAAATATTCATTGGCCCCAAAACACCCTTCTTTATTGTAACTAAATAATCTGTGTAATTTCATATTTTAGTTAATTCCATCCAGGAGTAGAAGTATATATCCTGAACATTTCTACTTATACATAAAATATATCAGTACATGTGCTGAATGTTTGTGTATTCTTTGACTATTTTGTTTTAATTTTTTATGTGTAGGGTTTTGTCTTTAATTCAGTTGGGGAAAAAGAAAAATGACAAATCAATCAGAAAATTTTCTGTAGAAAATATCTTATTTTTAAAAATAATTTTACTGAACCAAATCTGTTACATCCCTTATTAATTGGAGAGCCCAAGTAATGAATATTCTGATTATTTTTTCCCAGAATGCTTTCTCTTAACATAATTGAAATTTTTACTTCATGTATTTGTACAAGTATAAAATTGAATTATTTTTGATGATTTGAAGAAGGCAGAGGGCTTCTGGATCCTGATTTAAGAATGAGCTGTTATTAATCTTGTTTGAAAAATAGTAAAAACAAAAATTAAATATGGGTCTTAATTTGATAATTTGAGCAACGAAACTAGTTTTGTAAACAAAGCATAATGAAATAATTAAGGTGTAATGGTAATTAAAAAACACCAGAGATTTGTCATATGGGGGATAAAATTAATTGCTAAGTGAGTGATAGGAAAAGGTATAATACCAGGAGTTGAGATAAAAGAATGGTGGTCACTAGATTGAGTGGTGAAGGATCCTTTAAGGAAAAGGATCCTGAGCTTCAAGCATTGAAGAACATCAAACATATAGTTTTATAACATCTTTATCAAGGTATAATTTACATACAAGGCAGGTCTGCGGGGGCGACTTGTTGATCTGGGCAGTCTAGTAACCTTAATGTTGCTATGTAATTGTAGATTGGATATTGTGAATAGTGCTGCCATAAATATAGGGGTGCAGATGTCTTTCTTGAACTGGGCTTCTGCATTCCTTATGTATGTATGTTTGTGTATATGTATGTGTGTATGTATGTATTTATCCATCCATGCATCCATTCATTCATTCATCCATTTATTATCTGTCTACCTACCTATCTGTGTATCTTTCTGTCATTACTGCACAACTAGATGAGTAACATTATGTTTACTAGACTCCTCCCATCACGCACGTGCCGCCAAATACCCCATTGCAGTCACTGGCCATGAGCATAGTAAGGTACTGTAGAATCCCTACTTGTGTTTTCTGTGTTTTATTGCCCTGAATGTGACACCCCTCCCACATTATATATTCTTATTCTAATGTGTCCTTACTTCACCCCTCCCTAAAGGTAAGTAACTCTAATGTTTGGTAAGATGATGCAGCTCCGCACGGCTGGGCAGTGCCCCGACCCCCCCGTGGGTGGAGTTTGTATGCGGAGCACTGTTGCCTGGAGATTCCATGATGTCACAGTGGTGCCTCTGTCCTAGAGACATAATGTGTGTGCTGAGAGGAGCACTTGTGATTAAGGTGAGGTGGACACTAAACAACTTGACAGCATCAGGGTAAATGGAATCCAGAGCCAAGGTACTGTGTGTTCCTTTTTATTTTGTTCTCACTACTTCACAGTTACATGAACAACATTATGGTTCCTAAGACTACCCCCACTGTCAAGTCCCCTCGACGTAGCCCGTAAGAGTCGCTGTCCATCAGCCCAGAATATGCTGTAGTTGTGCTGTTTATCATCGCTATGTTATACGGACCTACCTAAGCATGCCGCCGGTCCACACCCTGTGTGCCACTCATAATGCCCCATTTTCCCTCTCTCCCTTCCCTCCTAAGCCATCCTCCTCAGTCCCATTCCCTTTGGTAACTGTGAGTCCATTCTTGGGTTCAGTGCGGCTGCTACTGTCCTTTTCTATCACTCCTTTTCTTTTTTCTGGTACTCCACAGGTGAGTGAAATCAGTTGACACTTGTCTTTCTCTGTGTGGCTTATTTCGCTGAGCATGATAACCCCTACCTCCATCCATTTTGTTGCACATGTTACTATTGCTTTCTGCATATGGCGGAATAATATTCCACTTTTCATCCTCTGATAGACACTTACCTTGTCTGTTGTTGTGGACAGTGCTGTGATAATTATACGGGTGCACAGGTCTTTTTTAAACTGGGCTGCTGTATTCTAGTGTTTATTTCTGTATGTCCGGATGTATGAATATATTTAGTTAGTTCATTACTCACTTGTATATCTGTTATTTATTTATGTATTTATCATTAGTCTTCATCTACGTGAGTCTCATGTAGTTTAGTAAACTGCCCCCCACAATGAGATGCCCCCACATACCTCATTGCAGTCTCTGTCCATGAGACTATTAAGATGCTGTAGAATCCCTTGTTGTCATCTCTGTGTCGTACGTCCCTCCCCATGCCCCCCTTCTCCTTTATGCATGCCAAAGGTAATGTGCACATTCGCCCCCGCTCCGCCTGACATTTTCCTCCATTCCCACCTGTCCACCTCCATCCCTTTCCCTTTGTTAACTGTGAGTCCACTCTTGTGGTGCCGTTTTTCTTCTTCGGATGTCTCTTGGTTCCCCTCCTGCACAGGCGAGTGATATCATTTGATCCTTGTGTTTCTCCACCTGCCTGCCTTATTACACTGAGTATGATGCCCTCTCACACCATCCGTGTTTGTGCAAATGGTGTGATTTGTTTTCCTATGACTGAATAATATTCCATTGTTCATCTACTGATGGACACTGAGCTTGGCTATTGAGAATAGTGCTGTGGTAATCATAGGGATGCACGTGTCGCTTTTAAACTGGGGGCGTCAATGTCTCATTCATTCCTTCATCTATTTATTCATTTATTTATCATCAATCTACAATTATGTGGATAACATCATGTTTAGTACAGTCCCCCTTCACCAATGTAGGAATGGTTAAGGGACTAGGAAGGCTGTTTGTGAAGGACGGTTACAGGCTGGTAAGGGGGTATTACGATTACCTCATATAATTTGGGGAGGAATTCTATAGGCAAGGCAATATAGTTCAGAGAATTCAAGCAGTGATTCTGTAGGATCTTACTATGCTGGTGAACGGTAAGTGTAATCGGTTCTGGGGGGCGACTTGATGATCTGGGCAGTCTAGTAACCTTAATGTTGCTTATGTAATTGTAGATTGGTTATTGTGAATAGTGCTGCCATAAGTTTAGGGGTGCAGATGTCTTTCTTGAGCTGGGCTGCTGCATTCCTTATGTATGAATGTGTGTATGTATGTATGTGTGTATGTATGTATTCATCCATCCATGCATCCATTCATTCATTCGTTCATTTATTATCTGTCTACCTATCTACCCATGTATCTTTCTGTCATTAATGTACAATTAGATGAGTAAATTATGTTTACTAGACTCCTCCCATCACGCACGTGCCGCCTGATACCCCATTGCAGTCACTGTACATGAGCATAATAAGATACTGTAGAATCCCTACTTGTCTTTTTGTGTGTTTTGCCGCCCTGCCTGTTACCCCCTCCCACATTATATATTCTTATTCTAATGTGTCCTTTCTTACCCCCTCCCTAATCCTTCCATTAACACCCATTCACCTTAGTCTCTTTCCTTCTGTTAACTTTTAGTCCATTCTTGGGTTTTCTGAGACTACTGCTGTTTTCTTCTTCACTTTTTGTTTGTTCTGATACTGTAATGATGAGTGATATCATCATACATATATATATACATACATACATATATATACATATATATATATATATATATATATATATAAATATAGGTAAGTATCTCTAATGTTTGCTAAGATGATTCAGCTCCGCACAGCTGGGCAGTGCCCCCCCCCCCCGTGGGTGGAGTTTGTAAGTCAGCACTGTTGCCTGGAGATTCCACGATGTCACAGTGGTGCCTCTGTCCTAGAGACATAATGTGTATGCTGAGAGGAGCAAGTGTGATTCTGGTGATGTGGACACTGACAAACTTGACAGCATCAGGATAAATGGAATTCAGAGCCAAGGTACTGTGTGTTCCTTTTCATTTTGTTGTCACTACTTCACAGTTCCATGAACAACATTATGGTTCCTAGACTTCCCCCACTGTCAAGTCTCCACCACGTAGCCCGTAAGAGTCGCTGTCCACCAGCCCGGAATACGCTGTAGAAGTGCTGCTGATCATCGCTATACGGACGTATTATACGTACCTTATACGGACCTACCTAAGCATGCCGCCAGGCCACACCCTGTGTTACACTCGTCATGCCCCATTTTCCCTCTCTCCTCTCCCTCCTAACCCATCCTCCTCAGTCCCATTCCCTTTGGTAACCTTGAGTCCTCTCTTGGGTTCGCTGAGGCTGCTACTGTCCTGTTCTATCACTCCTTTTCCTTTTTCTGGTACTCCACATGTGAGTCAAATCAGTTGACACTTGTCTTTGTCTGCGTGGCTTATTTCGCTGAGCATGTTACCCTCTACCTCCCTCCATGTTGCACATGGTAGGATTGGTTTCTTCATATGGCAGAATAATATTCCACTCTTCATCCTCTGACAGACACTTACCTTGGCTGTTGTGGACATTGCTCTGATAATCATACGGGTGCACAGGTCTTTTTTAAACTTGTCTGCTGTATACTAGTGTTAATTTCTGTATGTCCGGAAGTATGAATGTATTTAGTTAGTTCATTACTCACTTATATATCTGTTATTTATTTATTTATTTATAATTAGTCTTTATCTATGTGAGTCACATGTAGTTTAGTAAACTTCCCCCCACAATGAGATGACCCCAGATATCTCATTGCACTCACTGTCCATGAGCATACTAAGATGCTGTAGAATCCCTTGTTGTTTTCTCTGTGTTGTACGTCCCTCTCCGTGCCCCACTTCCGCGTTATGCATGCCACAGGTAATGTGCACATTCTCCCCAGCTCCCCCTGAGTTACTCCTCCGTTCCCACCTGTCCACCTCCATCCCTTTCACTTTGGTAACTGGTAGTCCACTCTTGTGGTGCCGTTTTTCTTCTCCGGATGTCTCTTGGTTCCCCTCCTGCACAGGCGAGTGAAATAATTAGATATTTGTGTTTCTCCACGTGCATGCCTTAATGCACTGTGTATGAAGCCCTTTCACAACATCCGTGTTTCTGCAAATGTTGAGATTTGTTTTCGTTTGACTGAATAATATTCCATTGTTCATCTACTAATGGAGACTGAGCTTGACTATTGAGAATAGTGCTGTGGTAATCATACGGACGCACGTGTCGCATTCAAACGGTGGGTGGCATTGTCTCATTCATTCATTCATCTATTTATTCATTTATTTATTTATCATTAATCTACAATTATGTGGATAACATCATATTTAGTACACTCCCCCCATCACCAATGTAGGAATGGTTAAGGGACTAGGAAGGCTGGTTGTGAAGGACGGTTGCAGGCTGGTAAGGGGGCATTACGATTAGCTCACATAATGTGGGGTGGAATTCTGTGGGGAAGGCAGTATATTTCAGAGAATTCAAGCAGTGATTCTGTAGCATCTTACTATGCTTGTGAACAGTGAGTGTAATGGGGTCTGGGGGCCGACGTGATGATCTGGGCAGTCTAGTAACCTTAATGTTACTTATGTAATTGTAGATTTGTTATTGTGAATAGTGCTGCCATAAATTTAGGGGTGCAGATGTCTTTTGTTGAACTGGGCTGTTGCAGTCCTTATTTATGTATGTTTGTATGTATGTATGTGTGTATGTATGTATTCATCTGTCCATGCATCCATTTCTTCATTCATTCATTTATTATCTGTCTACCTATCTATCTGTGTATCTTTCTGTCATTAATGCCCTATTAGATGAGTAACATTATGTTTACTAGACACCTCCCATCACGCACATGCCCCCAGATTCCCCATTGTAGTCACTGTCCATGAGCATAGTACGATACTGTAGAATCCCTACTCGTGTTTTTGTGTGTTTTGCCGCCCTGCCTGTGACACCCCTCCCACCTTATATATTCTTATTCTAATGTGTCCTTACTTCACCCCTCCCTATTCCCTCCATTCCCACCCATTCACATCAGTCTCTTTCCCTCTGTTAACTTTTAGTCCATTCTTGGGTTTTCTGAGACTGCTGCTGTTTTCTTCTTCAGTTTTTTGTTTGTTCTGAGACTGTAATGCTGAGTGATATCGTTATACATATATATATATATATATGTAGGTAAGTAACTCTAATGTTTGGTAAGATGATGCAGCTCCGAACGGCTGGGCATTGCCCCTTCCCCGTGTGTGGTGTTTGTAAGCGCAGCACTGTTGCCTGGAGATTCCAGGGTGTCACAGTGGTGCCTCTGTCCTAGAGACATAATGTGTATGCTGAGAGGAGCAGTTGTGATTAAGGTGAGGTGGACACTGACCAACTTGACAGCATCAGGCTAAATGGAATCCAGAGCCAAGGTACTGTGTGTTCCTTTTCATTTTGTTGTCACTACTTCACAGTTAAATGAACAACATTAGGGTTCGTAGACTACCCCCATTGTCAAGTCCCCACCACGTAGCCCGTAAGAGTCGCTGCACAACAGCCCAGGAATATGTTGTAGAAGTGCTGCTGATCATCGCTATGTTATACGGACCTACCTCACCGTGCTGCCGGGCCACACCCTGTGTGCCACTCATAATGCCCCATTTTCCCTCTCTCCCCCCCTCCTAACCCATCCTCCTCAGTCCCATTCCCTTTGGTAACTGTGGGTCCAGTCTTTGGTTCGCTGAGGCTGCTACTGCCCTATTCTATCACTCCTTTTCTTTTTTTCTGGTACTCCACAGGTGAGTCAAATCAGTTGACACTTGTCTTTCTCTGCGTGGCTTATTTCACTGAGCATGATACCCTCTACCACCTTCCATGTTTTTGCACATGGTGGGATTGGTTTCTTCATATGGCAGAATAATATTCCACTGTTCCTCCTCTGATGGACACTTACCTTAGCTGTTGTGGATATTGCTGTCATAATCATACGGGTGTATAGGTCTTTTTTAAACTTGACTGCTGTATACTAGTGTTTATTTCTGTATGTCCGGATGTATGAATGTATTTAGTTAATTCATTACTCACTTACATATCTGTTAATTTATTTATTTATTTATCATTAGTCTTCATCTGCGTGAGTCACATGTAGTTTACTAAACTGTCCCCCACAATGAGTTGCCCCCAGATACCTCATTGCAGTCACTGTCCATGAGCATAGTAAGATGCTGTAGAATCCCTTGTTGTCTTCTCTGTGTCGTACGTCCCTCCCCGTGCCCCCCTTCTGCTTTATGCATGCCAAAGGTAATGTGCACATTCGCCCCCGCTCCGCCTGACATTTTCCTCCTTTCCCACCTGTCCACCTCCATCCCTTTCCCTTTGGTAACTGTTAGTCCACTCTTGTGGTGCCGTTTTTCTTCTTCTGATGTCTCCTGGTTCACCTCCTGCACAGGCGAGTGATATCATTTGATATTTGTGTTTCTCAACCTTCCTGCCTTATTACACTGAGTATGATGCCCTCTCCCACCATCCGTGTTTCTGCAAATGGTGGGATTTGTTTTCCTATGACTGAATATTATTCCGTTGTTCATCTACTGATGGACACTTAGCTTGGCTATTGAGAATAGTGCTGTGGTAATCATAGGGATGCACGTGTCGCTTTTAAACTGGGGGCGTCAATGTCTCATTCATTCATTCATCTATTTATTCATTTATTTATCATTAATCTACAATTATGTGGATAACATCATGTTTAGTACAGTCCCCCTTCACCAATGTATTAATGGTTAAGAGACGAGGAAGGCTGGTTGTGAAGAACAGTTACAGGCTGGTAAGGGGGCATTACGATTACCTCACATAATGTGGGGGGGGAATTCTATAGGCAAGGCAGTATAGTTCAGAGAATTCAAGCAGTGATTCTGTAGGATCTTACTATGCTGGTGAACAGTGAGTGTAATGGGGTCTGGGGGGCGACTTGATGATCTGGGCAGTCTAGTAACCTTAATGTTCCTTATGTAATTGTAGACTGGTTATTGTGAATAGTGCTGCCATAAATTTAGGGGTGCAGATGTCTTTCTAGAACTGGGTTGCTGCATTCCTTATGTATGTATGTTTGTATGTATGTATGTGTGTATGTATGTATTCATCCATCCATGCATCCATTCATTCATTCATTCATTCATTCATTCATTTATTATCTGTCTACCTATCTATCCATGGATGTTTCTGTCATTAATGCACAATTAGATGAGTTCCATTATGTTTACTAGACTCCCCCCATCACGCACGTGCCCCCAGATACCCCATTGCAGTCACTGTCCATGAGCATAGTAAGATAGTGTAGAATCCCTACTTGTCTTTTCTGTGTTTTTCCGCCCTGTCTGTGACACCCCTCCCACATTATATATTCTTCTAATGTGTCCTTACTTCGCCCCTCCCTAATCCCTCCATTCCCACCCATACACCTCAGTCTCTTTCCCTCTGTTAACTTTTAGTCCATTCTTGGGTTTTCTGAGACTGCTGCTGTTTCCTTCTTCAGTTTTTTGTTTGTTCTGATACTGTAATGATGAGTGATATCATTATACATATATGTATATATATATATATATATGTTTGTAGGTAAGTAACTCTAATGTTTGCTAAGATGATGCAGCTCCGCAAGGCTGGGCACTGCCCCCCCCCCCCGTGGGTGGAGTTTGTAAGCGCAGCACTGTTGCCTGGAGATTCCACGATGTCACAGTGGTGCCTCTGTCCTAGAGACATAATGTGTATGCTGAGAGGAGCAGGTGTGATTCGGGTGAGGTGGACACTGACCAACTTGACAGCATCAGGCTAAATGGAATCCAGAGCCAAGGTACTGTGTGTTCCTTTTCATTTTTTTGTCACTACTTCAAAGTTACATGAACAACATTATGGTTCCTAAGACTACCCCCACTGTCAAGTCCCCAGCACGTAGCCCGTAAGAGTCGCTGTCCAACAGCCCAGGAATATGCTGAAGAAGTGCTGCTGATCATCGCTATGTTATACGGACCTACCTAAGCTTGCCGCCGGGCCACAGCCTGTGTGCCACTCATAATGCCCCATTTTCCCTCTCTCCCTTCCCTCCTAAGCCATCCTCCTCAGTCCCATTCCCTTTGGTAAGTGTGAGTCCATTCTTGGGTTCGGTGCGGCTGCTACTGTCCTTTTCTATCACTCCTTTTCTTTTTTCTGGTACTCCACAGGTGAGTGAAATCAGTTGACACTTGTCTTTCTCTGCGTGGCTTATTTCGCTGAGCATGATACCCTCTACCTCCCTCCATGTTGTTGCACATGGTAGGATTGGTTTCTGCATATGGCAGAATAATATTCCACTTTTCATCCTCTGATAGACACTTACCTTGTCTGTTGTTGTGGACAGTGCTGTGATAATTATACGGGTGCACAGGTCTTTTTTAAACTGGGCTGCTGTATTCTAGTGTTTATTTCTGTATGTCCGGATGTATGAATATATTTAGTTAGTTCATTACTCACTTGTATATCTGTTATTTATTTATTTATTTATCATTAGTCTTCATCTACGTGAGTCTCATGTAGTTTAGTAAACTGCCCCTCACAATGAGATGCCCCCACATACCTCATTGCAGTCACTGTCCATGAGCATATTAAGATGCTGTAGAATCCCTTGTTGTCTTCTCTGTGTCGTACGTCCCTCCCCGTGCCCCCCTTCTGCTTTATGCATGCCAAAGGTAATGTGCACATTCGCCCCCGCTCCGCCTGACATTTTCCTCCGTTCCCACCTGTCCACGTCCATCCCTTTCCCTTTGGTAACTGTGAGTCCACTCTTGTGGTGCCGTTTTTCTTCTTCGGATGTCTCTTGGTTCCCCTCCTGCACAGGCGAGTGATATCATTTGATCCTTGTGTTTCTCCACCTGCCTGCCTTATTACACTGAGTATGATGCCCTCTCACACCATCCGTGTTTCTGCAAATGGTGTGATTTGTTTTCCTATGACTGAATAATATTCCATTGTTCATCTACTGATGGACACTGAGCTTGGCTGTTGAGAATAGTGCTGTGGTAATCATAGGGATGCACGTGTCGCTTTTAAACTGGGGGCGGCAATGTCTCATTCATTCATTCATTCATCTGTTTATTCATTTACTTTTTTATCATGAATCTACAATTATGTGGATCACATCATGTTTATTACACTCTCCCATCACCAACGTAGCAATGGTTAAGGGACTGAGAAGGCTGGTTGTGAAGGACGGTTGCAGGCTGGTAAGGGGGCATTACGATTAGCTCACATAATGTGGGGGGGAATTCTATAGGGAAGGCAGTATAGTTCAGAGAATTCAAGCAGTGATTCTGTAGGATCTTACTATGCTGGTGAATAGTGAGTGTAATGGGGTCTGTGGGGCGACTTGATGATCTGGGCAGTCTAGTAACCTTAATGTTCCTTATGTAATTGTAGACTGGTTATTGTGAATAGTGCTGCCATAAATTTAGGGGTGCAGATGTCTTTCTAGAACTGGGTTGCTGCATTCCTTATGTATGTATGTTTGTATGTATGTATGTGTGTATGTATGTATTCATCCATCCATGCATCCTTTCATTCATTCATTCATTCATTCATTTATTATCTGTCTACCTATCTATCCATGGATGTTTCTGTCATTAATGCACAATTAGATGAGTTCCATTATGTTTACTAGACTCCCCCCATCACGCACGTGCCCCCAGATACCCCATTGCAGTCACTGTCCATGAGCATAGTAAGATACTGTAGAATCCCTACTTGTCTTTTCTGTGTTTTTCCGCCCTGTCTGTGACACCCCTCCCACATTATATATTCTTCTTCTAATGTGTCCTTACTTCGCCCCTCCCTAATCCGTCCATTCCCACCCATACACCTCAGTCTCTTTCCCTCTGTTAACTTTTAGTCCATTCTTGGGTTTTCTGAGACTGCTGCTGTTTCCTTCTTCAGTTTTTTGTTTGTTCTGATACTGTAATGATGAGTGATATCATTATACATATATGTATATATATATATATATGTTTGTAGGTAAGTAACTCTAATGTTTGCTAAGATGATGCAGCTCCGCAAGGCTGGGCACTGCCCCCCCCCCCGTGGGTGGAGTTTGTAAGCGCAGCACTGTTGCCTGGAGATTCCACGATGTCACAGTGGTGCCTCTGTCCTAGAGACATAATGTGTATGCTGAGAGGAGCAGGTGTGATTCGGGTGAGGTGGACACTGACCAACTTGACAGCATCAGGCTAAATGGAATCCAGAGCCAAGGTACTGTGTGTTCCTTTTCATTTTGTTGTCACTACTTCAAAGTTACATGAACAACATTATGGTTCCTAAGACTACCCCCACTGTCAAGTCCCCAGCACGTAGCCCGTAAGAGTCGCTGTCCAACAGCCCAGGAATATGCTGTAGAAGTGCTGCTGATCATCGCTATGTTATACGGACCTACCTAAGCTTGCCGCCGGGCCACACCCTGTGTGCCACTCATAATGCCCCATTTTCCCTCTCTCCCTTCCCTCCTAAGCCATCCTCCTCAGTCCCATTCCCTTTGGTAAGTGTGAGTCCATTCTTGGGTTCGGTGCGGCTGCTACTGTCCTTTTCTATCACTCCTTTTCTTTTTTCTGGTACTCCACAGGTGAGTGAAATCAGTTGACACTTGTCTTTCTCTGCGTGGCTTATTTCGCTGAGCATGATACCCTCTACCTCCCTCCATGTTGTTGCACATGGTAGGATTGGTTTCTGCATATGGCAGAATAATATTCCACTTTTCATCCTCTGATAGACACTTACCTTGTCTGTTGTTGTGGACAGTGCTGTGATAATTATACGGGTGCACAGGTCTTTTTTAAACTGGGCTGCTGTATTCTAGTGTTTATTTCTGTATGTCCGGATGTATGAATATATTTAGTTAGTTCATTACTCACTTGTATATCTGTTATTTATTTATTTATTTATCATTAGTCTTCATCTACGTGAGTCTCATGTAGTTTAGTAAACTGCCCCCCACAATGAGATGCCCCCACATACCTCATCGCAGTCACTGTCCATGAGCATATTAAGATGCTGTAGAATCCCTTGTTGTCTTCTCTGTGTCGTACGTCCCTCCCCGTGCCCCCCTTCTGCTTTATGCATGCCAAAGGTAATGTGCACATTCGCCCCCGCTCCGCCTGACATTTTCCTCCGTTCCCACCTGTCCACGTCCATCCCTTTCCCTTTGGTAACTGTGAGTCCACTCTTGTGGTGCCGTTTTTCTTCTTCGGATGTCTCTTGGTTCCCCTCCTGCACAGGCGAGTGATATCATTTGATCCTTGTGTTTCTCCACCTGCCTGCCTTATTACACTGAGTATGATGCCCTCTCACACCATCCGTGTTTCTGCAAATGGTGTGATTTGTTTTCCTATGACTGAATAATATTCCATTGTTCATCTACTGATGGACACTGAGCTTGGCTGTTGAGAATAGTGCTGTGGTAATCATAGGGATGCACGTGTCGCTTTTAAACTGGGGGCGGCAATGTCTCATTCATTCATTCATTCATCTGTTTATTCATTTACTTTTTTATCATGAATCTACAATTATGTGGATCACATCATGTTTATTACACTCCCCCCATCACCAACGTAGGAATGGTTAAGGGACTGAGAAGGCTGGTTGTGGAGGACGGTTGCAGGCTGGTAAGGGGGCATTACGATTAGCTCACATAATGTGGGGGGGAATTCTATAGGGAAGGCAGTATAGTTCAGAGAATTCAAGCAGTGATTCTGTAGGATCTTACTATGCTGGTGAACAGTGAGTGTAATGGGGTCTGGGGGGCGACTTGATGATCTGGGCAGTCTAGTAACCTTAATGTTCCTTATGTAATTGTAGACTGGTTATTGTGAATAGTGCTGCCATAAATTTAGGGGTGCAGATGTCTTTCTAGAACTGGGTTGCTGCATTCCTTATGTATGTATGTTTGTATGTATGTATGTGTGTATGTATGTATTCATCCATCCATGCATCCATTCATTCATTCATTCATTCATTTATTATCTGTCTACCTATCTATCCATGGATGTTTCTGTCATTAATGCACAATTAGATGAGTTCCATTATGTTTACTAGACTCGCCCCATCACGCACGTGCCCCCAGATACCCCATTGCAGTCACTGTCCATGAGCATAGTAAGATAGTGTAGAATCCCTACTTGTCTTTTCTGTGTTTTTCCGCCCTGTCTGTGACACCCCTCCCACATTATATATTCTTCTTCTAATGTGTCCTTACTTCGCCCCTCCCTAATCCGTCCATTCCCACCCATACACCTCAGTCTCTTTCCCTCTGTTAACTTTTAGTCCATTCTTGGGTTTTCTGAGACTGCTGCTGTTTCCTTCTTCAGTTTTTTGTTTGTTCTGATACTGTAATGATGAGTGATATCATTATACATATATATATATATATATAGATTTTTATATCTATATATATATATGTGTATGTATGGAGGTAAGTAACTCTAATGTTTGCTAAGATGATGCAGCTCCGCAAGGCTGGGCACTGCCCCCCCCCCCCGTGGGTGGAGTTTGTAAGCGCAGCACTGTTGCCTGGAGATTCCACGATGTCACAGTGGTGCCTCTGTCCTAGAGACATAATGTGTATGCTGAGAGGAGCAGGTGTGATTCGGGTGAGGTGGACACTGACCAACTTGACAGCATCAGGCTAAATGGAATCCAGAGCCAAGGTACTGTGTGTTCCTTTTCATTTTTTTGTCACTACTTCAAAGTTACATGAACAACATTATGGTTCCTAAGACTACCCCCACTGTCAAGTCCCCAGCACGTAGCCCGTAAGAGTCGCTGTCCAACAGCCCAGGAATATGCTGAAGAAGTGCTGCTGATCATCGCTATGTTATACGGACCTACCTAAGCTTGCCGCCGGGCCACAGCCTGTGTGCCACTCATAATGCCCCATTTTCCCTCTCTCCCTTCCCTCCTAAGCCATCCTCCTCAGTCCCATTCCCTTTGGTAAGTGTGAGTCCATTCTTGGGTTCGGTGCGGCTGCTACTGTCCTTTTCTATCACTCCTTTTCTTTTTTCTGGTACTCCACAGGTGAGTGAAATCAGTTGACACTTGTCTTTCTCTGCGTGGCTTATTTCGCTGAGCATGATACCCTCTACCTCCCTCCATGTTGTTGCACATGGTAGGATTGGTTTCTGCATATGGCAGAATAATATTCCACTTTTCATCCTCTGATAGACACTTACCTTGTCTGTTGTTGTGGACAGTGCTGTGATAATTATACGGGTGCACAGGTCTTTTTTAAACTGGGCTGCTGTATTCTAGTGTTTATTTCTGTATGTCCGGATGTATGAATATATTTAGTTAGTTCATTACTCACTTGTATATCTGTTATTTATTTATTTATTTATCATTAGTCTTCATCTACGTGAGTCTCATGTAGTTTAGTAAACTGCCCCTCACAATGAGATGCCCCCACATACCTCATTGCAGTCACTGTCCATGAGCATATTAAGATGCTGTAGAATCCCTTGTTGTCTTCTCTGTGTCGTACGTCCCTCCCCGTGCCCCCCTTCTGCTTTATGCATGCCAAAGGTAATGTGCACATTCGCCCCCGCTCCGCCTGACATTTTCCTCCGTTCCCACCTGTCCACGTCCATCCCTTTCCCTTTGGTAACTGTGAGTCCACTCTTGTGGTGCCGTTTTTCTTCTTCGGATGTCTCTTGGTTCCCCTCCTGCACAGGCGAGTGATATCATTTGATCCTTGTGTTTCTCCACCTGCCTGCCTTATTACACTGAGTATGATGCCCTCTCACACCATCCGTGTTTCTGCAAATGGTGTGATTTGTTTTCCTATGACTGAATAATATTCCATTGTTCATCTACTGATGGACACTGAGCTTGGCTGTTGAGAATAGTGCTGTGGTAATCATAGGGATGCACGTGTCGCTTTTAAACTGGGGGCGGCAATGTCTCATTCATTCATTCATTCATCTGTTTATTCATTTACTTTTTTATCATGAATCTACAATTATGTGGATCACATCATGTTTATTACACTCTCCCATCACCAACGTAGCAATGGTTAAGGGACTGAGAAGGCTGGTTGTGAAGGACGGTTGCAGGCTGGTAAGGGGGCATTACGATTAGCTCACATAATGTGGGGGGGAATTCTATAGGGAAGGCAGTATAGTTCAGAGAATTCAAGCAGTGATTCTGTAGGATCTTACTATGCTGGTGAATAGTGAGTGTAATGGGGTCTGTGGGGCGACTTGATGATCTGGGCAGTCTAGTAACCTTAATGTTCCTTATGTAATTGTAGACTGGTTATTGTGAATAGTGCTGCCATAAATTTAGGGGTGCAGATGTCTTTCTAGAACTGGGTTGCTGCATTCCTTATGTATGTATGTTTGTATGTATGTATGTGTGTATGTATGTATTCATCCATCCATGCATCCTTTCATTCATTCATTCATTCATTCATTTATTATCTGTCTACCTATCTATCCATGGATGTTTCTGTCATTAATGCACAATTAGATGAGTTCCATTATGTTTACTAGACTCCCCCCATCACGCACGTGCCCCCAGATACCCCATTGCAGTCACTGTCCATGAGCATAGTAAGATACTGTAGAATCCCTACTTGTCTTTTCTGTGTTTTTCCGCCCTGTCTGTGACACCCCTCCCACATTATATATTCTTCTTCTAATGTGTCCTTACTTCGCCCCTCCCTAATCCGTCCATTCCCACCCATACACCTCAGTCTCTTTCCCTCTGTTAACTTTTAGTCCATTCTTGGGTTTTCTGAGACTGCTGCTGTTTCCTTCTTCAGTTTTTTGTTTGTTCTGATACTGTAATGATGAGTGATATCATTATACATATATATATATATATAGATAGATTTTTATATCTATATATATATATGTGTATGTATGGAGGTAAGTAACTCTAATGTTTGCTAAGATGATGCAGCTCCGCAAGGCTGGGCACTGCCCCCCCCCCCCGTGGGTGGAGTTTGTAAGCGCAGCACTGTTGCCTGGAGATTCCACGATGTCACAGTGGTGCCTCTGTCCTAGAGACATAATGTGTATGCTGATAGGAGCAGGTGTGATTCGGGTGAGGTGGACACTGACCAACTTGACAGCATCAGGCTAAATGGAATCCAGAGCCAAGGTACTGTGTGTTCCTTTTCATTTTGTTGTCACTACTTCAAAGTTACATGAACAACATTATGGTTCCTAAGACTACCCCCACTGTCAAGTCCCCAGCACGTAGCCCGTAAGAGTCGCTGTCCAACAGCCCAGGAATATGCTGTAGAAGTGCTGCTGATCATCGCTATGTTATACGGACCTACCTAAGCTTGCCGCCGGGCCACACCCTGTGTGCCACTCATAATGCCCCATTTTCCCTCTCTCCCTTCCCTCCTAAGCCATCCTCCTCAGTCCCATTCCCTTTGGTAAGTGTGAGTCCATTCTTGGGTTCGGTGCGGCTGCTACTGTCCTTTTCTATCACTCCTTTTCTTTTTTCTGGTACTCCACAGGTGAGTGAAATCAGTTGACACTTGTCTTTCTCTGCGTGGCTTATTTCGCTGAGCATGATACCCTCTCCCTCCCTCCATGTTGTTGCACATGGTAGGATTGGTTTCTGCATATGGCAGAATAATATTCCACTTTTCATCCTCTGATAGACACTTACCTTGTCTGTTGTTGTGGACAGTGCTGTGATAATTATACGGGTGCACAGGTCTTTTTTAAACTGGGCTGCTGTATTCTAGTGTTTATTTCTGTATGTCCGGATGTATGAATATATTTAGTTGGTTCATTACTCACTTGTATATCTGTTATTTATTTATTTATTTATCATTAGTCTTCATCTACGTGAGTCTCATGTAGTTTAGTAAACTGCCCCCCACAATGAGATGCCCCCACATACCTCATCGCAGTCACTGTCCATGAGCATACTAAGATGCTGTAGAATCCCTTGTTGTCTTCTCTGTGTCGTACGTCCCTCCCCGTGCCCCCCTTCTGCTTTATGCATGCCAAAGGTAATGTGCACATTCGCCCCCGCTCCGCCTGACATTTTCCTCCGTTCCCACCTGTCCACGTCCATCCCTTTCCCTTTGGTAACTGTGAGTCCACTCTTGTGGTGCCGTTTTTCTTCTTCGGATGTCTCTTGGTTCCCCTCCTGCACAGGCGAGTGATATCATTTGATCCTTGTGTTTCTCCACCTGCCTGCCTTATTACACTGAGTATGATGCCCTCTCACACCATCCGTGTTTCTGCAAATGGTGTGATTTGTTTTCCTATGACTGAATAATATTCCATTGTTCATCTACTGATGGACACTGAGCTTGGCTGTTGAGAATAGTGCTGTGGTAATCATAGGGATGCACGTGTCGCTTTTAAACTGGGGGCGGCAATGTCTCATTCATTCATTCATTCATCTGTTTATTCATTTACTTTTTTATCATGAATCTACAATTATGTGGATCACATCATGTTTATTACACTCCCCCCATCACCAACGTAGGAATGGTTAAGGGACTGAGAAGGCTGGTTGTGAAGGACGGTTGCAGGCTGGTAAGGGGGCATTACGATTAGCTCACATAATGTGGGGGGGAATTCTATAGGGAAGGCAGTATAGTTCAGAGAATTCAAGCAGTGATTCTGTAGGATCTTACTATGCTGGTGAACAGTGAGTGTAATGGGGTCTGGGGGGCGACTTGATGATCTGGGCAGTCTAGTAACCTTAATGTTCCTTATGTAATTGTAGACTGGTTATTGTGAATAGTGCTGCCATAAATTTAGGGGTGCAGATGTCTTTCTAGAACTGGGTTGCTGCATTCCTTATGTATGTATGTTTGTATGTATGTATGTGTGTATGTATGTATTCATCCATCCATGCATCCATTCATTCATTCATTCATTCATTCATTCATTCATTATCTGTCTACCTATCTATCCATGGATGTTTCTGTCATTAATGCACAATTAGATGAGTTCAATTATGTTTACTAGACTCCCCCCATCACGCACGTGCCCCCAGATACCCCATTGCAGTCACTGTCCATGAGCATAGTAAGATAGTGTAGAATCCCTACTTGTCTTTTCTGTGTTTTTCCGCCCTGTCTGTGACACCCCTCCCACATTATATATTCTTCTTCTAATGTGTCCTTACTTCGCCCCTCCCTAATCCGTCCATTCCCACCCATACACCTCAGTCTCTTTCCCTCTGTTAACTTTTAGTCCATTCTTGGGTTTTCTGAGACTGCTGCTGTTTCCTTCTTCAGTTTTTTGTTTGTTCTGATACTGTAATGATGAGTGATATCATTATACATATATATATATATATAGATTTTTATATCTATATATATATATGTGTATGTATGGAGGTAAGTAACTCTAATGTTTGCTAAGATGATGCAGCTCCGCAAGGCTGGGCACTGCCCCCCCCCCCGTGGGTGGAGTTTGTAAGCGCAGCACTGTTGCCTGGAGATTCCAAGATGTCACAGTGGTGCCTCTGTCCTAGAGACATAATGTGTATGCTGATAGGAGCAGGTGTGATTCAGGTGAGGTGGACACTGACCAACTTGACAGCATCAGGCTAAATGGAATCCAGAGCCAAGGTACTGTGTGTTCCTTTTCATTTTGTTGTCACTACTTCAAAGTTACATGAACAACATTATGGTTCCTAAGACTACCCCCACTGTCAAGTCCCCAGCACGTAGCCCGTAAGAGTCGCTGTCCAACAGCCCAGGAATATGCTGTAGAAGTGCTGCTGATCATCACTATGTTATACGGACCTACCTAAGCTTGCCGCCGGGCCACACCCTGTGTGCCACTCATAATGCCCCATTTTCCCTCTCTCCCTTCCCTCCTAAGCCATCCTCCTCAGTCCCATTCCCTTTGGTAAGTGTGAGTCCATTCTTGGGTTCGGTGCGGCTGCTACTGTCCTTTTCTATCACTCCTTTTCTTTTTTCTGGTACTCCACAGGTGAGTGAAATCAGTTGACACTTGTCTTTCTCTGCGTGGCTTATTTCGCTGAGCATGATACCCTCTACCTCCCTCCATGTTGTTGCACATGGTAGGATTGGTTTCTGCATATGGCAGAATAATATTCCACTTTTCATCCTCTGATAGACACTTACCTTGTCTGTTGTTGTGGACAGTGCTGTGATAATTATACGGGTGCACAGGTCTTTTTTAAACTGGGCTGCTGTATTCTAGTGTTTATTTCTGTATGTCCGGATGTATGAATATATTTAGTTAGTTCATTACTCACTTGTATATCTGTTATTTATTTATTTATTTATCATTAGTCTTCATCTACGTGAGTCTCATGTAGTTTAGTAAACTGCCCCCCACAATGAGATGCCCCCACATACCTCATTGCAGTCACTGTCCATGAGCATATTAAGATGCTGTAGAATCCCTTGTTGTCTTCTCTGTGTCGTACGTCCCTCCCCGTGCCCCCCTTCTGCTTTATGCATGCCAAAGGTAATGTGCACATTCGCCCCCGCTCCGCCTGACATTTTCCTCCGTTCCCACCTGTCCACGTCCATCCCTTTCCGTTTGGTAACTGTGAGTCCACTCTTGTGGTGCCGTTTTTCTTCTTCGGATGTCTCTTGGTTCCCCTCCTGCACAGGCGAGTGATATCATTTGATCCTTGTGTTTCTCCACCTGCCTGCCTTATTACACTGAGTATGATGCCCTCTCACACCATCCGTGTTTCTGCAAATGGTGGGATTTGTTTTCCTATGACTGAATAATATTCCATTGTTCATCTACTGATGGACACTGAGCTTGGCTATTGAGAATAGTGCTGCGGTAATCATAGGGATGCACGTGTCGCTTTTAAACTGGGGGCGGCAATGTCTCATTCATTCATTCATTCATCTGTTTATTCATTTATTTTTTTATCATGAATCTACAATTATGTGGATCACATCATGTTTATTACACTCCCCCCATCACCAACGTAGGAATGATTAAGGGACTGAGAAGGCTGGTTGTGAAGGACGGTTGCAGGCTGGTAAGGGGGCATTACGATTAGCTCACATAATGTGGGGGGGAATTCTATAGGGAAGGCAGTATAGTTCAGAGAATTCAAGCAGTGATTCTGTAGGATCTTACTATGCTGGTGAACAGTGAGTGTAATGGGGTCTGGGGGGCGACTTGATGATCTGGGCAGTCTAGTAACCTTAATGTTCCTTATGTAATTGTAGACTGGTTATTGTGAATAGTGCTGCCATAAATTTAGGGGTGCAGATGTCTTTCTAGAACTGGGTTGCTGCATTCCTTATGTATGTATGTTTGTATGTATGTATGTGTGTATGTATGTATTCATCCATCCATGCATCCATTCATTCATTCATTCATTCATTTATTATCTGTCTACCTATCTATCCATGGATGTTTCTGTCATTAATGCACAATTAGATGAGTTCCATTATGTTTACTAGACTCGCCCCATCACGCACGTGCCCCCAGATACCCCATTGCAGTCACTGTCCATGAGCATAGTAAGAT
Organism: Manis pentadactyla; assembly: GCF_030020395.1. Lineage (NCBI taxonomy): Eukaryota > Metazoa > Chordata > Mammalia > Pholidota > Manidae > Manis > Manis pentadactyla. Next base: position 78,850,416 of record NC_080024.1, read on the forward strand.
AGTGTAGAATCCCTACTTGTCTTTTCTGTGTTTTTCCGCCCTGTCTGTGACACCCCTCCCACATTATATATTCTTCTTCTAATGTGTCCTTACTTCGCCCCTCCCTAATCCGTCCATTCCCACCCATACACCTCAGTCTCTTTCCCTCTGTTAACTTTTAGTCCATTCTTGGGTTTTCTGAGACTGCTGCTGTTTCCTTCTTCAGTTTTTTGTTTGTTCTGATACTGTAATGATGAGTGATATCATTATACATATATATATATATATATAGATTTTTATATCTATATATATATATGTGTATGTATGGAGGTAAGTAACTCTAATGTTTGCTAAGATGATGCAGCTCCGCAAGGCTGGGCACTGCCCCCCCCCCCCGTGGGTGGAGTTTGTAAGCGCAGCACTGTTGCCTGGAGATTCCACGATGTCACAGTGGTGCCTCTGTCCTAGAGACATAATGTGTATGCTGAGAGGAGCAGGTGTGATTCGGGTGAGGTGGACACTGACCAACTTGACAGCATCAGGCTAAATGGAATCCAGAGCCAAGGTACTGTGTGTTCCTTTTCATTTTTTTGTCACTACTTCAAAGTTACATGAACAACATTATGGTTCCTAAGACTACCCCCACTGTCAAGTCCCCAGCACGTAGCCCGTAAGAGTCGCTGTCCAACAGCCCAGGAATATGCTGAAGAAGTGCTGCTGATCATCGCTATGTTATACGGACCTACCTAAGCTTGCCGCCGGGCCACAGCCTGTGTGCCACTCATAATGCCCCATTTTCCCTCTCTCCCTTCCCTCCTAAGCCATCCTCCTCAGTCCCATTCCCTTTGGTAAGTGTGAGTCCATTCTTGGGTTCGGTGCGGCTGCTACTGTCCTTTTCTATCACTCCTTTTCTTTTTTCTGGTACTCCACAGGTGAGTGAAATCAGTTGACACTTGTCTTTCTCTGCGTGGCTTATTTCGCTGAGCATGATACCCTCTACCTCCCTCCATGTTGTTGCACATGGTAGGATTGGTTTCTGCATATGGCAGAATAATATTCCACTTTTCATCCTCTGATAGACACTTACCTTGTCTGTTGTTGTGGACAGTGCTGTGATAATTATACGGGTGCACAGGTCTTTTTTAAACTGGGCTGCTGTATTCTAGTGTTTATTTCTGTATGTCCGGATGTATGAATATATTTAGTTAGTTCATTACTCACTTGTATATCTGTTATTTATTTATTTATTTATCATTAGTCTTCATCTACGTGAGTCTCATGTAGTTTAGTAAACTGCCCCTCACAATGAGATGCCCCCACATACCTCATTGCAGTCACTGTCCATGAGCATATTAAGATGCTGTAGAATCCCTTGTTGTCTTCTCTGTGTCGTACGTCCCTCCCCGTGCCCCCCTTCTGCTTTATGCATGCCAAAGGTAATGTGCACATTCGCCCCCGCTCCGCCTGACATTTTCCTCCGTTCCCACCTGTCCACGTCCATCCCTTTCCCTTTGGTAACTGTGAGTCCACTCTTGTGGTGCCGTTTTTCTTCTTCGGATGTCTCTTGGTTCCCCTCCTGCACAGGCGAGTGATATCATTTGATCCTTGTGTTTCTCCACCTGCCTGCCTTATTACACTGAGTATGATGCCCTCTCACACCATCCGTGTTTCTGCAAATGGTGTGATTTGTTTTCCTATGACTGAATAATATTCCATTGTTCATCTACTGATGGACACTGAGCTTGGCTGTTGAGAATAGTGCTGTGGTAATCATAGGGATGCACGTGTCGCTTTTAAACTGGGGGCGGCAATGTCTCATTCATTCATTCATTCATCTGTTTATTCATTTACTTTTTTATCATGAATCTACAATTATGTGGATCACATCATGTTTATTACACTCTCCCATCACCAACGTAGCAATGGTTAAGGGACTGAGAAGGCTGGTTGTGAAGGACGGTTGCAGGCTGGTAAGGGGGCATTACGATTAGCTCACATAATGTGGGGGGGAATTCTATAGGGAAGGCAGTATAGTTCAGAGAATTCAAGCAGTGATTCTGTAGGATCTTACTATGCTGGTGAATAGTGAGTGTAATGGGGTCTGTGGGGCGACTTGATGATCTGGGCAGTCTAGTAACCTTAATGTTCCTTATGTAATTGTAGACTGGTTATTGTGAATAGTGCTGCCATAAATTTAGGGGTGCAGATGTCTTTCTAGAACTGGGTTGCTGCATTCCTTATGTATGTATGTTTGTATGTATGTATGTGTGTATGTATGTATTCATCCATCCATGCATCCTTTCATTCATTCATTCATTCATTCATTTATTATCTGTCTACCTATCTATCCATGGATGTTTCTGTCATTAATGCACAATTAGATGAGTTCCATTATGTTTACTAGACTCCCCCCATCACGCACGTGCCCCCAGATACCCCATTGCAGTCACTGTCCATGAGCATAGTAAGATACTGTAGAATCCCTACTTGTCTTTTCTGTGTTTTTCCGCCCTGTCTGTGACACCCCTCCCACATTATATATTCTTCTTCTAATGTGTCCTTACTTCGCCCCTCCCTAATCCGTCCATTCCCACCCATACACCTCAGTCTCTTTCCCTCTGTTAACTTTTAGTCCATTCTTGGGTTTTCTGAGACTGCTGCTGTTTCCTTCTTCAGTTTTTTGTTTGTTCTGATACTGTAATGATGAGTGATATCATTATACATATATATATATATATAGATAGATTTTTATATCTATATATATATATGTGTATGTATGGAGGTAAGTAACTCTAATGTTTGCTAAGATGATGCAGCTCCGCAAGGCTGGGCACTGCCCCCCCCCCCCGTGGGTGGAGTTTGTAAGCGCAGCACTGTTGCCTGGAGATTCCACGATGTCACAGTGGTGCCTCTGTCCTAGAGACATAATGTGTATGCTGATAGGAGCAGGTGTGATTCGGGTGAGGTGGACACTGACCAACTTGACAGCATCAGGCTAAATGGAATCCAGAGCCAAGGTACTGTGTGTTCCTTTTCATTTTGTTGTCACTACTTCAAAGTTACATGAACAACATTATGGTTCCTAAGACTACCCCCACTGTCAAGTCCCCAGCACGTAGCCCGTAAGAGTCGCTGTCCAACAGCCCAGGAATATGCTGTAGAAGTGCTGCTGATCATCGCTATGTTATACGGACCTACCTAAGCTTGCCGCCGGGCCACACCCTGTGTGCCACTCATAATGCCCCATTTTCCCTCTCTCCCTTCCCTCCTAAGCCATCCTCCTCAGTCCCATTCCCTTTGGTAAGTGTGAGTCCATTCTTGGGTTCGGTGCGGCTGCTACTGTCCTTTTCTATCACTCCTTTTCTTTTTTCTGGTACTCCACAGGTGAGTGAAATCAGTTGACACTTGTCTTTCTCTGCGTGGCTTATTTCGCTGAGCATGATACCCTCTCCCTCCCTCCATGTTGTTGCACATGGTAGGATTGGTTTCTGCATATGGCAGAATAATATTCCACTTTTCATCCTCTGATAGACACTTACCTTGTCTGTTGTTGTGGACAGTGCTGTGATAATTATACGGGTGCACAGGTCTTTTTTAAACTGGGCTGCTGTATTCTAGTGTTTATTTCTGTATGTCCGGATGTATGAATATATTTAGTTAGTTCATTACTCACTTGTATATCTGTTATTTATTTATTTATTTATCATTAGTCTTCATCTACGTGAGTCTCATGTAGTTTAGTAAACTGCCCCCCACAATGAGATGCCCCCACATACCTCATCGCAGTCACTGTCCATGAGCATACTAAGATGCTGTAGAATCCCTTGTTGTCTTCTCTGTGTCGTACGTCCCTCCCCGTGCCCCCCTTCTGCTTTATGCATGCCAAAGGTAATGTGCACATTCGCCCCCGCTCCGCCTGACATTTTCCTCCGTTCCCACCTGTCCACGTCCATCCCTTTCCCTTTGGTAACTGTGAGTCCACTCTTGTGGTGCCGTTTTTCTTCTTCGGATGTCTCTTGGTTCCCCTCCTGCACAGGCGAGTGATATCATTTGATCCTTGTGTTTCTCCACCTGCCTGCCTTATTACACTGAGTATGATGCCCTCTCACACCATCCGTGTTTCTGCAAATGGTGTGATTTGTTTTCCTATGACTGAATAATATTCCATTGTTCATCTACTGATGGACACTGAGCTTGGCTGTTGAGAATAGTGCTGTGGTAATCATAGGGATGCACGTGTCGCTTTTAAACTGGGGGCGGCAATGTCTCATTCATTCATTCATTCATCTGTTTATTCATTTACTTTTTTATCATGAATCTACAATTATGTGGATCACATCATGTTTATTACACTCCCCCCATCACCAACGTAGGAATGGTTAAGGGACTGAGAAGGCTGGTTGTGAAGGACGGTTGCAGGCTGGTAAGGGGGCATTACGATTAGCTCACATAATGTGGGGGGGAATTCTATAGGGAAGGCAGTATAGTTCAGAGAATTCAAGCAGTGATTCTGTAGGATCTTACTATGCTGGTGAACAGTGAGTGTAATGGGGTCTGGGGGGCGACTTGATGATCTGGGCAGTCTAGTAACCTTAATGTTCCTTATGTAATTGTAGACTGGTTATTGTGAATAGTGCTGCCATAAATTTAGGGGTGCAGATGTCTTTCTAGAACTGGGTTGCTGCATTCCTTATGTATGTATGTTTGTATGTATGTATGTGTGTATGTATGTATTCATCCATCCATGCATCCATTCATTCATTCATTCATTCATTCATTCATTATCTGTCTACCTATCTATCCATGGATGTTTCTGTCATTAATGCACAATTAGATGAGTTCAATTATGTTTACTAGACTCCCCCCATCACGCACGTGCCCCCAGATACCCCATTGCAGTCACTGTCCATGAGCATAGTAAGATAGTGTAGAATCCCTACTTGTCTTTTCTGTGTTTTTCCGCCCTGTCTGTGACACCCCTCCCACATTATATATTCTTCTTCTAATGTGTCCTTACTTCGCCCCTCCCTAATCCGTCCATTCCCACCCATACACCTCAGTCTCTTTCCCTCTGTTAACTTTTAGTCCATTCTTGGGTTTTCTGAGACTGCTGCTGTTTCCTTCTTCAGTTTTTTGTTTGTTCTGATACTGTAATGATGAGTGATATCATTATACATATATATATATATATAGATTTTTATATCTATATATATATATGTGTATGTATGGAGGTAAGTAACTCTAATGTTTGCTAAGATGATGCAGCTCCGCAAGGCTGGGCACTGCCCCCCCCCCCGTGGGTGGAGTTTGTAAGCGCAGCACTGTTGCCTGGAGATTCCAAGATGTCACAGTGGTGCCTCTGTCCTAGAGACATAATGTGTATGCTGATAGGAGCAGGTGTGATTCAGGTGAGGTGGACACTGACCAACTTGACAGCATCAGGCTAAATGGAATCCAGAGCCAAGGTACTGTGTGTTCCTTTTCATTTTGTTGTCACTACTTCAAAGTTACATGAACAACATTATGGTTCCTAAGACTACCCCCACTGTCAAGTCCCCAGCACGTAGCCCGTAAGAGTCGCTGTCCAACAGCCCAGGAATATGCTGTAGAAGTGCTGCTGATCATCACTATGTTATACGGACCTACCTAAGCTTGCCGCCGGGCCACACCCTGTGTGCCACTCATAATGCCCCATTTTCCCTCTCTCCCTTCCCTCCTAAGCCATCCTCCTCAGTCCCATTCCCTTTGGTAAGTGTGAGTCCATTCTTGGGTTCGGTGCGGCTGCTACTGTCCTTTTCTATCACTCCTTTTCTTTTTTCTGGTACTCCACAGGTGAGTGAAATCAGTTGACACTTGTCTTTCTCTGCGTGGCTTATTTCGCTGAGCATGATACCCTCTACCTCCCTCCATGTTGTTGCACATGGTAGGATTGGTTTCTGCATATGGCAGAATAATATTCCACTTTTCATCCTCTGATAGACACTTACCTTGTCTGTTGTTGTGGACAGTGCTGTGATAATTATACGGGTGCACAGGTCTTTTTTAAACTGGGCTGCTGTATTCTAGTGTTTATTTCTGTATGTCCGGATGTATGAATATATTTAGTTAGTTCATTACTCACTTGTATATCTGTTATTTATTTATTTATTTATCATTAGTCTTCATCTACGTGAGTCTCATGTAGTTTAGTAAACTGCCCCCCACAATGAGATGCCCCCACATACCTCATTGCAGTCACTGTCCATGAGCATATTAAGATGCTGTAGAATCCCTTGTTGTCTTCTCTGTGTCGTACGTCCCTCCCCGTGCCCCCCTTCTGCTTTATGCATGCCAAAGGTAATGTGCACATTCGCCCCCGCTCCGCCTGACATTTTCCTCCGTTCCCACCTGTCCACGTCCATCCCTTTCCGTTTGGTAACTGTGAGTCCACTCTTGTGGTGCCGTTTTTCTTCTTCGGATGTCTCTTGGTTCCCCTCCTGCACAGGCGAGTGATATCATTTGATCCTTGTGTTTCTCCACCTGCCTGCCTTATTACACTGAGTATGATGCCCTCTCACACCATCCGTGTTTCTGCAAATGGTGGGATTTGTTTTCCTATGACTGAATAATATTCCATTGTTCATCTACTGATGGACACTGAGCTTGGCTATTGAGAATAGTGCTGCGGTAATCATAGGGATGCACGTGTCGCTTTTAAACTGGGGGCGGCAATGTCTCATTCATTCATTCATTCATCTGTTTATTCATTTATTTTTTTATCATGAATCTACAATTATGTGGATCACATCATGTTTATTACACTCCCCCCATCACCAACGTAGGAATGATTAAGGGACTGAGAAGGCTGGTTGTGAAGGACGGTTGCAGGCTGGTAAGGGGGCATTACGATTAGCTCACATAATGTGGGGGGGAATTCTATAGGGAAGGCAGTATAGTTCAGAGAATTCAAGCAGTGATTCTGTAGGATCTTACTATGCTGGTGAACAGTGAGTGTAATGGGGTCTGGGGGGCGACTTGATGATCTGGGCAGTCTAGTAACCTTAATGTTCCTTATGTAATTGTAGACTGGTTATTGTGAATAGTGCTGCCATAAATTTAGGGGTGCAGATGTCTTTCTAGAACTGGGTTGCTGCATTCCTTATGTATGTATGTTTGTATGTATGTATGTGTGTATGTATGTATTCATCCATCCATGCATCCATTCATTCATTCATTCATTCATTCATTCATTTATTATCTGTCTACCTATCTATCCATGGATGTTTCTGTCATTAATGCACAATTAGATGAGTTCCATTATGTTTACTAGACTCCCCCCATCACGCACGTGCCCCCAGATACCCCATTGCAGTCACTGTCCATGAGCATAGTAAGATAGTGTAGAATCCCTACTTGTCTTTTCTGTGTTTTTCCGCCCTGTCTGTGACACCCCTCCCACATTATATATTCTTCTAATGTGTCCTTACTTCGCCCCTCCCTAATCCGTCCATTCCCACCCATACACCTCAGTCTCTTTCCCTCTGTTAACTTTTAGTCCATTCTTGGGTTTTCTGAGACTGCTGCTGTTTCCTTCTTCAGTTTTATGTTTGTTCTGATACTGTAATGATGAGTGATATCATTATACATATATGTATATATATATATATATATATGTTTGTAGGTAAGTAACTCTAATGTTTGCTAAGATGATGCAGCTCCGCAAGGCTGGGCACTGCCCCCCCCCGTGGGTGGAGTTTGTAAGCGCAGCACTGTTGCCTGGAGATTCCACGATGTCACAGTGGTGCCTCTGTCCTAGAGACATGTGTATGCTGAGAGGAGCAGGTGTGATTCGGGTGAGGTGGACACTGACCAACTTGACAGCATCAGGCTAAATGGAATCCAGAGCCAAGGTACTGTGTGTTCCTTTTCATTTTGTTGTCACTACTTCAAAGTTACATGAACAACATTATGGTTCCTAAGACTACCCCCACTGTCAAGTCCCCAGCACGTAGCCCGTAAGAGTCGCTGTCCAACAGCCCAGGAATATGCTGTAGAAGTGCTGCTGATCATCACTATGTTTTACGGACCTACCTAAGCTTGCCGCCGGGCCACACCCTGTGTGCCACTCATAATGCCCCATTTTCCCTCTCTCCCTTCCCTCCTAAGCCATCCTCCTCAGTCCCATTCCCTTTGGTAAGTGTGAGTCCATTCTTGGGTTCGGTGCGGCTGCTACTGTCCTTTTCTATCACTCCTTTTCTTTTTTCTGGTACTCCACAGGTGAGTGAAATCAGTTGACACTTGTCTTTCTCTGCGTGGCTTATTTCGCTGAGCATGATACCCTCTACCTCCCTCCATGTTGTTGCACATGGTAGGATTGGTTTCTGCATATGGCAGAATAATATTCCACTTTTCATCCTCTGATAGACACTTACCTTGTCTGTTGTTGTGGACAGTGCTGTGATAATTATACGGGTGCACAGGTCTTTTTTAAACTGGGCTGCTGTATTCTAGTGTTTATTTCTGTATGTCCGGATGTATGAATATATTTAGTTAGTTCATTACTCACTTGTATATCTGTTATTTATTTATTTATTTATCATTAGTCTTCATCTACGTGAGTCTCATGTAGTTTAGTAAACTGCCCCCCACAATGAGATGCCCCCACATACCTCATTGCAGTCACTGTCCATGAGCATATTAAGATGCTGTAGAATCCCTTGTTGTCTTCTCTGTGTCGTACGTCCCTCCCCGTGCCCCCCTTCTGCTTTATGCATGCCAAAGGTAATGTGCACATTCGCCCCCGCTCCGCCTGACATTTTCCTCCGTTCCCACCTGTCCACGTCCATCCCTTTCCCTTTGGTAACTGTGAGTCCACTCTTGTGGTGCCGTTTTTCTTCTTCGGATGTCTCTTGGTTCCCCTCCTGCACAGGCGAGTGATATCATTTGATCCTTGTGTTTCTCCACCTGCCTGCCTTATTACACTGAGTATGATGCCCTCTCACACCATCCGTGTTTCTGCAAATGGTGGGATTTGTTTTCCTATGACTGAATAATATTCCATTGTTCATCTACTGATGGACACTGAGCTTGGCTATTGAGAATAGTGCTGCGGTAATCATAGGGATGCACGTGTCGCTTTTAAACTGGGGGCGGCAATGTCTCATTCATTCATTCATTCATCTGTTTATTCATTTATTTTTTTATCATGAATCTACAATTATGTGGATCACATCATGTTTATTACACTCCCCCCATCACCAACGTAGGAATGATTAAGGGACTGAGAAGGCTGGTTGTGAAGGACGGTTGCAGGCTGGTAAGGGGGCATTACGATTAGCTCACATAATGTGGGGGGGAATTCTATAGGGAAGGCAGTATAGTTCAGAGAATTCAAGCAGTGATTCTGTAGGATCTTACTATGCTGGTGAACAGTGAGTGTAATGGGGTCTGGGGGGCGACTTGATGATCTGGGCAGTCTAGTAACCTTAATGTTCCTTATGTAATTGTAGACTGGTTATTGTGAATAGTGCTGCCATAAATTTAGGGGTGCAGATGTCTTTCTAGAACTGGGTTGCTGCATTCCTTATGTATGTATGTTTGTATGTATGTATGTGTGTATGTATGTATTCATCCATCCATGCATCCATTCATTCATTCATTCATTCATTCATTCATTTATTATCTGTCTACCTATCTATCCATGGATGTTTCTGTCATTAATGCACAATTAGATGAGTTCCATTATGTTTACTAGACTCCCCCCATCACGCACGTGCCCCCAGATACCCCATTGCAGTCACTGTCCATGAGCATAGTAAGATAGTGTAGAATCCCTACTTGTCTTTTCTGTGTTTTTCCGCCCTGTCTGTGACACCCCTCCCACATTATATATTCTTCTAATGTGTCCTTACTTCGCCCCTCCCTAATCCCTCCATTCCCACCCATACACCTCAGTCTCTTTCCCTCTGTTAACTTTTAGTCCATTCTTGGGTTTTCTGAGACTGCTGCTGTTTCCTTCTTCAGTTTTTTGTTTGTTCTGATACTGTAATGATGAGTGATATCATTATACATATATGTATATATATATATATATATGTTTGTAGGTAAGTAACTCTAATGTTTGCTAAGATGATGCAGCTCCGCAAGGCTGGGCACTGCCCCCCCCCGTGGGTGGAGTTTGTAAGCGCAGCACTGTTGCCTGGAGATTCCACGATGTCACAGTGGTGCCTCTGTCCTAGAGACATAATGTGTATGCTGAGAGGAGCAGGTGTGATTCGGGTGAGGTGGACACTGACCAACTTGACAGCATCAGGCTAAATGGAATCCAGAGCCAAGGTACTGTGTGTTCCTTTTCATTTTGTTGTCACTACTTCAAAGTTACATGAACAACATTATGGTTCCTAAGACTACCCCCACTGTCAAGTCCCCAGCACGTAGCCCGTAAGAGTCGCTGTCCAACAGCCCAGGAATATGCTGTAGAAGTGCTGCTGATCATCACTATGTTATACGGACCTACCTAAGCTTGCCGCCGGGCCACACCCTGTGTGCCACTCATAATGCCCCATTTTCCCTCTCTCCCTTCCCTCCTAAGCCATCCTCCTCAGTCCCATTCCCTTTGGTAAGTGTGAGTCCATTCTTGGGTTCGGTGCGGCTGCTACTGTCCTTTTCTATCACTCCTTTTCTTTTTTCTGGTACTCCACAGGTGAGTGAAATCAGTTGACACTTGTCTTTCTCTGCGTGGCTTATTTCGCTGAGCATGATACCCTCTACCTCCCTCCATGTTGTTGCACATGGTAGGATTGGTTTCTGCATATGGCAGAATAATATTCCACTTTTCATCCTCTGATAGACACTTACCTTGTCTGTTGTTGTGGACAGTGCTGTGATAATTATACGGGTGCACAGGTCTTTTTTAAACTGGGCTGCTGTATTCTAGTGTTTATTTCTGTATGTCCGGATGTATGAATATATTTAGTTAGTTCATTACTCACTTGTATATCTGTTATTTATTTATTTATTTATCATTAGTCTTCATCTACGTGAGTCTCATGTAGTTTAGTAAACTGCCCCCCACAATGAGATGCCCCCACATACCTCATCGCAGTCACTGTCCATGAGCATATTAAGATGCTGTAGAATCCCTTGTTGTCTTCTCTGTGTCGTACGTCCCTCCCCGTGCCCCCCTTCTGCTTTATGCATGCCAAAGGTAATGTGCACATTCGCCCCCGCTCCGCCTGACATTTTCCTCCGTTCCCACCTGTCCACGTCCATCCCTTTCCCTTTGGTAACTGTGAGTCCACTGTTGTGGTGCCGTTTTTCTTCTTCGGATGTCTCTTGGTTCCCCTCCTGCACAGGCGAGTGATATCATTTGATCCTTGTGTTTCTCCACCTGCCTGCCTTATTACACTGAGTATGATGCCCTCTCACACCATCCGTGTTTCTGCAAATGGTGTGATTTGTTTTCCTATGACTGAATAATATTCCATTGTTCATCTACTGATGGACACTGAGCTTGGCTGTTGAGAATAGTGCTGTGGTAATCATAGGGATGCACGTGTCGCTTTTAAACTGGGGGCGGCAATGTCTCATTCATTCATTCATTCATCTGTTTATTCATTTACTTTTTTATCATGAATCTACAATTATGTGGATCACGTCATGTTTATTACACTCCCCCCATCACCAACGTAGGAATGGTTAAGGGACTGAGAAGGCTGGTTGTGAAGGACGGTTGCAGGCTGGTAAGGGGGCATTACGATTAGCTCACATAATGTGGGGGGGAATTCTATAGGGAAGGCAGTGTAGTTCAGAGAATTCAAGCAGTGATTCTGTAGGATCTTACTATGCTGGTGAACAGTGAGTGTAATGGGGTCTGGGGGGCGACTTGATGATCTGGGCAGTCTAGTAACCTTAATGTTCCTTATGTAATTGTAGACTGGTTATTGTGAATAGTGCTGCCATAAATTTAGGGGTGCAGATGTCTTTCTAGAACTGGGTTGCTGCATTCCTTATGTATGTATGTTTGTATGTATGTATGTGTGTATGTATGTATTCATCCATCCATGCATCCATTCATTCATTCATTCATTCATTCATTTATTATCTGTCTACCTATCTATCCATGGATGTTTCTGTCATTAATGCACAATTAGATGAGTTCCATTATGTTTACTAGACTCCCCCCATCACGCACGTGCCCCCAGATACCCCATTGCAGTCACTGTCCATGAGCATAGTAAGATACTGTAGAATCCCTACTTGTCTTTTCTGTGTTTTTCCGCCCTGTCTGTGACACCCCTCCCACATTATATATTCTTCTTCTAATGTGTCCTTACTTCGCCCCTCCCTAATCCGTCCATTCCCACCCATACACCTCAGTCTCTTTCCCTCTGTTAACTTTTAGTCCATTCTTGGGTTTTCTGAGACTGCTGCTGTTTCCTTCTTCAGTTTTTTGTTTGTTCTTATACTGTAATGATGAGTGATATCATTATACATATATATATATATATATAGATTTTTATATCTATATATATATATGTGTATGTATGGAGGTAAGTAACTCTAATGTTTGCTAAGATGATGCAGCTCCGCAAGGCTGGGCACTGCCCCCCCCCCCGTGGGTGGAGTTTGTAAGCGCAGCACTGTTGCCTGGAGATTCCACGATGTCACAGTGGTGCCTCTGTCCTAGAGACATAATGTGTATGCTGAGAGGAGCAGGTGTGATTCGGGTGAGGTGGACACTGTCCAACTTGACAGCATCAGGCTAAATGGAATCCAGAGCCAAGGTACTGTGTGTTCCTTTTCATTTTGTTGTCACTACTTCAAAGTTACATGAACAACATTATGGTTCCTAAGACTACCCCCACTGTCAAGTCCCCAGCACGTAGCCCGTAAGAGTCGCTGTCCAACAGCCCAGGAATATGCTGTAGAAGTGCTGCTGATCATCACTATGTTTTACGGACCTACCTAAGCTTGCCGCCGGGCCACACCCTGTGTGCCACTCATAATGCCCCATTTTCCCTCTCTCCCTTCCCTCCTAAGCCATCCTCCTCAGTCCCATTCCCTTTGGTAAGTGTGAGTCCATTCTTGGGTTCGGTGCGGCTGCTACTGTCCTTTTCTATCACTCCTTTTCTTTTTTCTGGTACTCCACAGGTGAGTGAAATCAGTTGACACTTGTCTTTCTCTGCGTGGCTTATTTCGCTGAGCATGATACCCTCTACCTCCCTCCATGTTGTTGCACATGGTAGGATTGGTTTCTGCATATGGCAGAATAATATTCCACTTTTCATCCTCTGATAGACACTTACCTTGTCTGTTGTTGTGGACAGTGCTGTGATAATTATACGGGTGCACAGGTCTTTTTTAAACTGGGCTGCTGTATTCTAGTGTTTATTTCTGTATGTCCGGATGTATGAATATATTTAGTTAGTTCATTACTCACTTGTATATCTGTTATTTATTTATTTATTTATCATTAGTCTTCATCTACGTGAGTCTCATGTAGTTTAGTAAACTGCCCCCCACAATGAGATGCCCCCACATACCTCATTGCAGTCACTGTCCATGAGCATATTAAGATGCTGTAGAATCCCTTGTTGTCTTCTCTGTGTCGTACGTCCCTCCCCGTGCCCCCCTTCTGCTTTATGCATGCCAAAGGTAATGTGCACATTCGCCCCCGCTCCGCCTGACATTTTCCTCCGTTCCCACCTGTCCACGTCCATCCCTTTCCGTTTGGTAACTGTGAGTCCACTCTTGTGGTGCCGTTTTTCTTCTTCGGATGTCTCTTGGTTCCCCTCCTGCACAGGCGAGTGATATCATTTGATCCTTGTGTTTCTCCACCTGCCTGCCTTATTACACTGAGTATGATGCCCTCTCACACCATCCGTGTTTCTGCAAATGGTGTGATTTGTTTTCCTATGACTGAATAATATTCCATTGTTCATCTACTGATGGACACTGAGCTTGGCTGTTGAGAATAGTGCTGTGGTAATCATAGGGATGCACGTGTCGCTTTTAAACTGGGGGCGGCAATGTCTCATTCATTCATTCATTCATCTGTTTATTCATTTACTTTTTTATCATGAATCTACAATTATGTGGATCACATCATGTTTATTACACTCCCCCCATCACCAACGTAGGAATGGTTAAGGGACTGAGAAGGCTGGTTGTGAAGGACGGTTGCAGGCTGGTAAGGGGGCATTACGATTAGCTCACATAATGTGGGGGGGAATTCTATAGGGAAGGCAGTATAGTTCAGAGAATTCAAGCAGTGATTCTGTAGGATCTTACTATGCTGGTGAACAGTGAGTGTAATGGGGTCTGGGGGGCGACTTGATGATCTGGGCAGTCTAGTAACCTTAATGTTCCTTATGTAATTGTAGACTGGTTATTGTGAATAGTGCTGCCATAAATTTAGGGGTGCAGATGTCTTTCTAGAACTGGGTTGCTGCATTCCTTATGTATGTATGTTTGTATGTATGTATGTGTGTATGTATGTATTCATCCATCCATGCATCCATTCATTCATTCATTCATTCATTCATTTATTATCTGTCTACCTATCTATCCATGGATGTTTCTGTCATTAATGCACAATTAGATGAGTTCAATTATGTTTACTAGACTCCCCCCATCACGCACGTGCCCCCAGATACCCCATTGCAGTCACTGTCCATGAGCATAGTAAGATAGTGTAGAATCCCTACTTGTCTTTTCTGTGTTTTTCCGCCCTGTCTGTGACACCCCTCCCACATTATATATTCTTCTTCTAATGTGTCCTTACTTCGCCCCTCCCTAATCCGTCCATTCCCACCCATACACCTCAGTCTCTTTCCCTCTGTTAACTTTTAGTCCATTCTTGGGTTTTCTGAGACTGCTGCTGTTTCCTTCTTCAGTTTTTTGTTTGTTCTGATACTGTAATGATGAGTGATATCATTATACATATATATATATATGTATATAGATTTTTATATCTGTATATATATATGTGTATGTATGGAGGTAAGTAACTCTAATGTTTGCTAAGATGATGCAGCTCCGCAAGGCTGGTCACTGCCCCCCCCCCGTGTGTGGAGTTTGTAAGCGCAGCACTGTTGCCTGGAGATTCCACGATGTCACAGTGGTGCCTCTGTCCTAGAGACATAATGTGTATGCTGATAGGAGCAGGTGTGATTCGGGTGAGGTGGACACTGACCAACTTGACAGCATCAGGCTAAATGGAATCCAGAGCCAAGGTACTGTGTGTTCCTTTTCATTTTGTTGTCACTACTTCAAAGTTACATGAACAACATTATGGTTCCTAAGACTACCCCCACTGTCAAGTCCCCAGCACGTAGCCCGTAAGAGTCGCTGTCCAACAGCCCAGGAATATGCTGTAGAAGTGCTGCTGATCATCACTATGTTATACGGACCTACCTAAGCTTACCGCCGGGCCACACCCTGTGTGCCACTCATAATGCCCCATTTTCCCTCTCTCCCTTCCCTCCTAAGCCATCCTCCTCAGTCCCATTCCCTTTGGTAAGTGTGAGTCCATTCTTGGGTTCGGTGCGGCTGCTACTGTCCTTTTCTATCACTCCTTTTCTTTTTTCTGGTACTCCACAGGTGAGTGAAATCAGTTGACACTTGTCTTTCTCTGCGTGGCTTATTTCGCTGAGCATGATACCCTCTACCTCCCTCCATGTTGTTGCACATGGTAGGATTGGTTTCTGCATATGGCAGAATAATATTCCACTTTTCATCCTCTGATAGACACTTACCTTGTCTGTTGTTGTGGACAGTGCTGTGATAATTATACGGGTGCACAGGTCTTTTTTAAACTGGGCTGCTGTATTCTAGTGTTTATTTCTGTATGTCCGGATGTATGAATATATTTAGTTAGTTCATTACTCACTTGTATATCTGTTATTTATTTATTTATTTATCATTAGTCTTCATCTACGTGAGTCTCATGTAGTTTAGTAAACTGCCCCCCACAATGAGATGCCCCCACATACCTCATTGCAGTCACTGTCCATGAGCATATTAAGATGCTGTAGAATCCCTTGTTGTCTTCTCTGTGTCGTACGTCCCTCCCCGTGCCCCCCTTCTGCTTTATGCATGCCAAAGGTAATGTGCACATTCGCCCCCGCTCCGCCTGACATTTTCCTCCGTTCCCACCTGTCCACGTCCATCCCTTTCCCTTTGGTAACTGTGAGTCCACTCTTGTGGTGCCGTTTTTCTTCTTCGGATGTCTCTTGGTTCCCCTCCTGCACAGGCGAGTGATATCATTTGATCCTTGTGTTTCTCCACCTGCCTGCCTTATTACACTGAGTATGATGCCCTCTCACACCATCCGTGTTTCTGCAAATGGTGGGATTTGTTTTCCTATGACTGAATAATATTCCATTGTTCATCTACTGATGGACACTGAGCTTGGCTATTGAGAATAGTGCTGCGGTAATCATAGGGATGCACGTGTCGCTTTTAAACTGGGGGCGGCAATGTCTCATTCATTCATTCATTCATCTGTTTATTCATTTATTTTTTTATCATGAATCTACAATTATGTGGATCACATCATGTTTATTACACTCCCCCCATCACCAACGTAGGAATGATTAAGGGACTGAGAAGGCTGGTTGTGAAGGACGGTTGCAGGCTGGTAAGGGGGCATTACGATTAGCTCACATAATGTGGGGGGGAATTCTATAGGGAAGGCAGTATAGTTCAGAGAATTCAAGCAGTGATTCTGTAGGATCTTACTATGCTGGTGAACAGTGAGTGTAATGGGGTCTGGGGGGCGACTTGATGATCTGGGCAGTCTAGTAACCTTAATGTTCCTTATGTAATTGTAGACTGGTTATTGTGAATAGTGCTGCCATAAATTTAGGGGTGCAGATGTCTTTCTAGAACTGGGTTGCTGCATTCCTTATGTATGTATGTTTGTATGTATGTATGTGTGTATGTATGTATTCATCCATCCATGCATTCATTCATTCATTCATTCATTCATTCATTTATTATCTGTCTACCTATCTATCCATGGATGTTTCTGTCATTAATGCACAATTAGATGAGTTCCATTATGTTTACTAGACTCCCCCCATCACGCACGTGCCCCCAGATACCCCATTGCAGTCACTGTCCATGAGCATAGTAAGATAGTGTAGAATCCCTACTTGTCTTTTCTGTGTTTTTCCGCCCTGTCTGTGACACCCCTCCCACATTATATATTCTTCTAATGTGTCCTTACTTCGCCCCTCCCTAATCCGTCCATTCCCACCCATACACCTCAGTCTCTTTCCCTCTGTTAACTTTTAGTCCATTCTTGAGTTTTCTGAGACTGCTGCTGTTTCCTTCTTCAGTTTTTTGTTTGTTCTGATACTGTAATGATGAGTGTTATCATTATACATATATATATATATATATATAGATTTTTATATCTATATATATATATGTGTATGTATGGAGGTAAGTAACTCTAATGTTTGCTAAGATGATGCAGCTCCGCAAGGCTGGGCACTGCCCCCCCCCCCCGTGGGTGGAGTTTGTAAGCGCAGCACTGTTGCCTGGAGATTCCACGATGTCACAGTGGTGCCTCTGTCCTAGAGACATAATGTGTATGCTGATAGGAGCAGGTGTGATTCAGGTGAGGTGGACACTGACCAACTTGACAGCATCAGGCTAAATGGAATCCAGAGCCAAGGTACTGTGTGTTCCTTTTCATTTTGTTGTCACTACTTCAAAGTTACATGAACAACATTATGGTTCCTAAGACTACCCCCACTGTCAAGTCCCCAGCACGTAGCCCGTAAGAGTCGCTGTCCAACAGCCCAGGAATATGCTGTAGAAGTGCTGCTGATCATCACTATGTTATACGGACCTACCTAAGCTTGCCGCCGGGCCACACCCTGTGTGCCACTCATAATGCCCCATTTTCCCTCTCTCCCTTCCCTCCTAAGCCATCCTCCTCAGTCCCATTCCCTTTGGTAAGTGTGAGTCCATTCTTGGGTTCGGTGCGGCTGCTACTGTCCTTTTCTATCACTCCTTTTCTTTTTTCTGGTACTCCACAGGTGAGTGAAATCAGTTGACACTTGTCTTTCTCTGCGTGGCTTATTTCGCTGAGCATGATACCCTCTACCTCCCTCCATGTTGTTGCACATGGTAGGATTGGTTTCTGCATATGGCAGAATAATATTCCACTTTTCATCCTCTGATAGACACTTACCTTGTCTGTTGTTGTGGACAGTGCTGTGATAATTATACGGGTGCACAGGTCTTTTTTAAACTGGGCTGCTGTATTCTAGTGTTTATTTCTGTATGTCCGGATGTATGAATATATTTAGTTAGTTCATTACTCACTTGTATATCTGTTATTTATTTATTTATTTATCATTAGTCTTCATCTACGTGAGTCTCATGTAGTTTAGTAAACTGCCCCCCACAATGAGATGCCCCCACATACCTCATTGCAGTCACTGTCCATGAGCATATTAAGATGCTGTAGAATCCCTTGTTGTCTTCTCTGTGTCGTACGTCCCTCCCCGTGCCCCCCTTCTGCTTTATGCATGCCAAAGGTAATGTGCACATTCGCCCCCGCTCCGCCTGACATTTTCCTCCGTTCCCACCTGTCCACGTCCATCCCTTTCCCTTTGGTAACTGTGAGTCCACTCTTGTGGTGCCGTTTTTCTTCTTCGGATGTCTCTTGGTTCCCCTCCTGCACAGGCGAGTGATATCATTTGATCCTTGTGTTTCTCCACCTGCCTGCCTTATTACACTGAGTATGATGCCCTCTCACACCATCCGTGTTTCTGCAAATGGTGGGATTTGTTTTCCTATGACTGAATAATATTCCATTGTTCATCTACTGATGGACACTGAGCTTGGCTATTGAGAATAGTGCTGCGGTAATCATAGGGATGCACGTGTCGCTTTTAAACTGGGGGCGGCAATGTCTCATTCATTCATTCATTCATCTGTTTATTCATTTATTTTTTTATCATGAATCTACAATTATGTGGATCACATCATGTTTATTACACTCCCCCCATCACCAACGTAGGAATGATTAAGGGACTGAGAAGGCTGGTTGTGAAGGACGGTTGCAGGCTGGTAAGGGGGCATTACGATTAGCTCACATAATGTGGGGGGGAATTCTATAGGGAAGGCAGTATAGTTCAGAGAATTCAAGCAGTGATTCTGTAGGATCTTACTATGCTGGTGAACAGTGAGTGTAATGGGGTCTGGGGGGCGACTTGATGATCTGGGCAGTCTAGTAACCTTAATGTTCCTTATGTAATTGTAGACTGGTTATTGTGAATAGTGCTGCCATAAATTTAGGGGTGCAGATGTCTTTCTAGAACTGGGTTGCTGCATTCCTTATGTATGTATGTTTGTATGTATGTATGTGTGTATGTATGTATTCATCCATCCATGCATCCATTCATTCATTCATTCATTCATTCATTCATTTATTATCTGTCTACCTATCTATCCATGGATGTTTCTGTCATTAATGCACAATTAGATGAGTTCCATTATGTTTACTAGACTCCCCCCATCACGCACGTGCCCCCAGATACCCCATTGCAGTCACTGTCCATGAGCATAGTAAGATAGTGTAGAATCCCTACTTGTCTTTTCTGTGTTTTTCCGCCCTGTCTGTGACACCCCTCCCACATTATATATTCTTCTAATGTGTCCTTACTTCGCCCCTCCCTAATCCCTCCATTCCCACCCATACACCTCAGTCTCTTTCCCTCTGTTAACTTTTAGTCCATTCTTGGGTTTTCTGAGACTGCTGCTGTTTCCTTCTTCAGTTTTTTGTTTGTTCTGATACTGTAATGATGAGTGATATCATTATACATATATGTATATATATATATATATATGTTTGTAGGTAAGTAACTCTAATGTTTGCTAAGATGATGCAGCTCCGCAAGGCTGGGCACTGCCCCCCCCCGTGGGTGGAGTTTGTAAGCGCAGCACTGTTGCCTGGAGATTCCACGATGTCACAGTGGTGCCTCTGTCCTAGAGACATAATGTGTATGCTGATAGGAGCAGGTGTGATTCAGGTGAGGTGGACACTGACCAACTTGACAGCATCAGGCTAAATGGAATCCAGAGCCAAGGTACTGTGTGTTCCTTTTCATTTTGTTGTCACTACTTCAAAGTTACATGAACAACATTATGGTTCCTAAGACTACCCCCACTGTCAAGTCCCCAGCACGTAGCCCGTAAGAGTCGCTGTCCAACAGCCCAGGAATATGCTGTAGAAGTGCTGCTGATCATCACTATGTTTTACGGACCTACCTAAGCTTGCCGCCGGGCCACACCCTGTGTGCCACTCATAATGCCCCATTTTCCCTCTCTCCCTTCCCTCCTAAGCCATCCTCCTCAGTCCCATTCCCTTTGGTAAGTGTGAGTCCATTCTTGGGTTCGGTGCGGCTGCTACTGTCCTTTTCTATCACTCCTTTTCTTTTTTCTGGTACTCCACAGGTGAGTGAAATCAGTTGACACTTGTCTTTCTCTGCGTGGCTTATTTCGCTGAGCATGATACCCTCTACCTCCCTCCATGTTGTTGCACATGGTAGGATTGGTTTCTGCATATGGCAGAATAATATTCCACTTTTCATCCTCTGATAGACACTTACCTTGTCTGTTGTTGTGGACAGTGCTGTGATAATTATACGGGTGCACAGGTCTTTTTTAAACTGGGCTGCTGTATTCTAGTGTTTATTTCTGTATGTCCGGATGTATGAATATATTTAGTTAGTTCATTACTCACTTGTATATCTGTTATTTATTTATTTATTTATCATTAGTCTTCATCTACGTGAGTCTCATGTAGTTTAGTAAACTGCCCCCCACAATGAGATGCCCCCACATACCTCATTGCAGTCACTGTCCATGAGCATATTAAGATGCTGTAGAATCCCTTGTTGTCTTCTCTGTGTCGTACGTCCCTCCCCGTGCCCCCCTTCTGCTTTATGCATGCCAAAGGTAATGTGCACATTCGCCCCCGCTCCGCCTGACATTTTCCTCCGTTCCCACCTGTCCACGTCCATCCCTTTCCGTTTGGTAACTGTGAGTCCACTCTTGTGGTGCCGTTTTTCTTCTTCGGATGTCTCTTGGTTCCCCTCCTGCACAGGCGAGTGATATCATTTGATCCTTGTGTTTCTCCACCTGCCTGCCTTATTACACTGAGTATGATGCCCTCTCACACCATCCGTGTTTCTGCAAATGGTGTGATTTGTTTTCCTATGACTGAATAATATTCCATTGTTCATCTACTGATGGACACTGAGCTTGGCTGTTGAGAATAGTGCTGTGGTAATCATAGGGATGCACGTGTCGCTTTTAAACTGGGGGCGGCAATGTCTCATTCATTCATTCATTCATCTGTTTATTCATTTACTTTTTTATCATGAATCTACAATTATGTGGATCACATCATGTTTATTACACTCCCCCCATCACCAACGTAGGAATGGTTAAGGGACTGAGAAGGCTGGTTGTGAAGGACGGTTGCAGGCTGGTAAGGGGGCATTACGATTAGCTCACATAATGTGGGGGGGAATTCTATAGGGAAGGCAGTATAGTTCAGAGAATTCAAGCAGTGATTCTGTAGGATCTTACTATGCTGGTGAACAGTGAGTGTAATGGGGTCTGGGGGGCGACTTGATGATCTGGGCAGTCTAGTAACCTTAATGTTCCTTATGTAATTGTAGACTGGTTATTGTGAATAGTGCTGCCATAAATTTAGGGGTGCAGATGTCTTTCTAGAACTGGGTTGCTGCATTCCTTATGTATGTATGTTTGTATGTATGTATGTGTGTATGTATGTATTCATCCATCCATGCATCCATTCATTCATTCATTCATTCATTCATTCATTTATTATCTGTCTACCTATCTATCCATGGATGTTTCTGTCATTAATGCACAATTAGATGAGTTCCATTATGTTTACTAGACTCCCCCCATCACGCACGTGCCCCCAGATACCCCATTGCAGTCACTGTCCATGAGCATAGTAAGATAGTGTAGAATCCCTACTTGTCTTTTCTGTGTTTTTCCGCCCTGTCTGTGACACCCCTCCCACATTATATATTCTTCTAATGTGTCCTTACTTCGCCCCTCCCTAATCCCTCCATTCCCACCCATACACCTCAGTCTCTTTCCCTCTGTTAACTTTTAGTCCATTCTTGGGTTTTCTGAGACTGCTGCTGTTTCCTTCTTCAGTTTTTTGTTTGTTCTGATACTGTAATGATGAGTGATATCATTATACATATATGTATATATATATATATATATGTTTGTAGGTAAGTAACTCTAATGTTTGCTAAGATGATGCAGCTCCGCAAGGCTGGGCACTGCCCCCCCCCGTGGGTGGAGTTTGTAAGCGCAGCACTGTTGCCTGGAGATTCCACGATGTCACAGTGGTGCCTCTGTCCTAGAGACATGTGTATGCTGAGAGGAGCAGGTGTGATTCGGGTGAGGTGGACACTGACCAACTTGACAGCATCAGGCTAAATGGAATCCAGAGCCAAGGTACTGTGTGTTCCTTTTCATTTTGTTGTCACTACTTCAAAGTTACATGAACAACATTATGGTTCCTAAGACTACCCCCACTGTCAAGTCCCCAGCACGTAGCCCGTAAGAGTCGCTGTCCAACAGCCCAGGAATATGCTGTAGAAGTGCTGCTGATCATCACTATGTTATACGGACCTACCTAAGCTTGCCGCCGGGCCACACCCTGTGTGCCACTCATAATGCCCCATTTTCCCTCTCTCCCTTCCCTCCTAAGCCATCCTCCTCAGTCCCATTCCCTTTGGTAAGTGTGAGTCCATTCTTGGGTTCGGTGCGGCTGCTACTGTCCTTTTCTATCACTCCTTTTCTTTTTTCTGGTACTCCACAGGTGAGTGAAATCAGTTGACACTTGTCTTTCTCTGCGTGGCTTATTTCGCTGAGCATGATACCCTCTACCTCCCTCCATGTTGTTGCACATGGTAGGATTGGTTTCTGCATATGGCAGAATAATATTCCACTTTTCATCCTCTGATAGACACTTACCTTGTCTGTTGTTGTGGACAGTGCTGTGATAATTATACGGGTGCACAGGTCTTTTTTAAACTGGGCTGCTGTATTCTAGTGTTTATTTCTGTATGTCCGGATGTATGAATATATTTAGTTAGTTCATTACTCACTTGTATATCTGTTATTTATTTATTTATTTATCATTAGTCTTCATCTACGTGAGTCTCATGTAGTTTAGTAAACTGCCCCCCACAATGAGATGCCCCCACATACCTCATTGCAGTCACTGTCCATGAGCATATTAAGATGCTGTAGAATCCCTTGTTGTCTTCTCTGTGTCGTACGTCCCTCCCCGTGCCCCCCTTCTGCTTTATGCATGCCAAAGGTAATGTGCACATTCGCCCCCGCTCCGCCTGACATTTTCCTCCGTTCCCACCTGTCCACGTCCATCCCTTTCCCTTTGGTAACTGTGAGTCCACTCTTGTGGTGCCGTTTTTCTTCTTCGGATGTCTCTTGGTTCCCCTCCTGCACAGGCGAGTGATATCATTTGATCCTTGTGTTTCTCCACCTGCCTGCCTTATTACACTGAGTATGATGCCCTCTCACACCATCCGTGTTTCTGCAAA
This sequence comes from Manis pentadactyla, assembly GCF_030020395.1. NCBI lineage: Eukaryota > Metazoa > Chordata > Mammalia > Pholidota > Manidae > Manis > Manis pentadactyla. Next base: position 78,874,019 of record NC_080024.1, read on the forward strand.
TGGTGTGATTTGTTTTCCTATGACTGAATAATATTCCATTGTTCATCTACTGATGGACACTGAGCTTGGCTGTTGAGAATAGTGCTGTGGTAATCATAGGGATGCACGTGTCGCTTTTAAACTGGGGGCGGCAATGTCTCATTCATTCATTCATTCATCTGTTTATTCATTTACTTTTTTATCATGAATCTACAATTATGTGGATCACATCATGTTTATTACACTCCCCCCATCACCAACGTAGGAATGGTTAAGGGACTGAGAAGGCTGGTTGTGAAGGACGGTTGCAGGCTGGTAAGGGGGCATTACGATTAGCTCACATAATGTGGGGTGGAATTCTATAGGGAAGGCAGTGTAGTTCAGAGAATTCAAGCAGTGATTCTGTAGGATCTTACTATGCTGGTGAACAGTGAGTGTAATGGGGTCTGGGGGGCGACTTGATGATCTGGGCAGTCTAGTAACCTTAATGTTCCTTATGTAATTGTAGACTGGTTATTGTGAATAGTGCTGCCATAAATTTAGGGGTGCAGATGTCTTTCTAGAACTGGGTTGCTGCATTCCTTATGTATGTATGTTTGTATGTATGTATGTGTGTATGTATGTATTCATCCATCCATGCATCCATTCATTCATTCATTCATTCATTCATTCATTTATTATCTGTCTACCTATCTATCCATGGATGTTTCTGTCATTAATGCACAATTAGATGAGTTCCATTATGTTTACTAGACTCCCCCCATCACGCACGTGCCCCCAGATACCCCATTGCAGTCACTGTCCATGAGCATAGTAAGATAGTGTAGAATCCCTACTTGTCTTTTCTGTGTTTTTCCGCCCTGTCTGTGACACCCCTCCCACATTATATATTCTTCTTCTAATGTGTCCTTACTTCGCCCCTCCCTAATCCGTCCATTCCCACCCATACACCTCAGTCTCTTTCCCTCTGTTAACTTTTAGTCCATTCTTGGGTTTTCTGAGACTGCTGCTGTTTCCTTCTTCAGTTTTTTGTTTGTTCTTATACTGTAATGATGAGTGATATCATTATACATATATATATATATATATAGATTTTTATATCTATATATATATATGTGTATGTATGGAGGTAAGTAACTCTAATGTTTGCTAAGATGATGCAGCTCCGCAAGGCTGGGCACTGCCCCCCCCCCCGTGGGTAGAGTTTGTAAGCGCAGCACTGTTGCCTGGAGATTCCACGATGTCACAGTGGTGCCTCTGTCCTAGAGACATAATGTGTATGCTGAGAGGAGCAGGTGTGATTCGGGTGAGGTGGACACTGACCAACTTGACAGCATCAGGCTAAATGGAATCCAGAGCCAAGGTACTGTGTGTTCCTTTTCATTTTGTTGTCACTACTTCAAAGTTACATGAACAACATTATGGTTCCTAAGACTACCCCCACTGTCAAGTCCCCAGCACGTAGCCCGTAAGAGTCGCTGTCCAACAGCCCAGGAATATGCTGTAGAAGTGCTGCTGATCATCGCTATGTTATACGGACCTACCTAAGCTTGCCGCCGGGCCACACCCTGTGTGCCACTCATAATGCCCCATTTTCCCTCTCTCCCTTCCCTCCTAAGCCATCCTCCTCAGTCCCATTCCCTTTGGTAAGTGTGAGTCCATTCTTGGGTTCGGTGCGGCTGCTACTGTCCTTTTCTATCACTCCTTTTCTTTTTTCTGGTACTCCACAGGTGAGTGAAATCAGTTGACACTTGTCTTTCTCTGCGTGGCTTATTTCGCTGAGCATGATACCCTCTACCTCCCTCCATGTTGTTGCACATGGTAGGATTGGTTTCTGCATATGGCAGAATAATATTCCACTTTTCATCCTCTGATAGACACTTACCTTGTCTGTTGTTGTGGACAGTGCTGTGATAATTATACGGGTGCACAGGTCTTTTTTAAACTGGGCTGCTGTATTCTAGTGTTTATTTCTGTATGTCCGGATGTATGAATATATTTAGTTAGTTCATTACTCACTTGTATATCTGTTATTTATTTATTTATTTATCATTAGTCTTCATCTACGTGAGTCTCATGTAGTTTAGTAAACTGCCCCCCACAATGAGATGCCCCCACATACCTCATTGCAGTCACTGTCCATGAGCATATTAAGATGCTGTAGAATCCCTTGTTGTCTTCTCTGTGTCGTACGTCCCTCCCCGTGCCCCCCTTCTGCTTTATGCATGCCAAAGGTAATGTGCACATTCGCCCCCGCTCCGCCTGACATTTTCCTCCGTTCCCACCTGTCCACGTCCATCCCTTTCCCTTTGGTAACTGTGAGTCCACTCTTGTGGTGCCGTTTTTCTTCTTCGGATGTCTCTTGGTTCCCCTCCTGCACAGGCGAGTGATATCATTTGATCCTTGTGTTTCTCCACCTGCCTGCCTTATTACACTGAGTATGATGCCCTCTCACACCATCCGTGTTTCTGCAAATGGTGGGATTTGTTTTCCTATGACTGAATAATATTCCATTGTTCATCTACTGATGGACACTGAGCTTGGCTATTGAGAATAGTGCTGCGGTAATCATAGGGATGCACGTGTCGCTTTTAAACTGGGGGCGGCAATGTCTCATTCATTCATTCATTCATCTGTTTATTCATTTATTTTTTTATCATGAATCTACAATTATGTGGATCACATCATGTTTATTACACTCCCCCCATCACCAACGTAGGAATGATTAAGGGACTGAGAAGGCTGGTTGTGAAGGACGGTTGCAGGCTGGTAAGGGGGCATTACGATTAGCTCACATAATGTGGGGGGGAATTCTATAGGGAAGGCAGTATAGTTCAGAGAATTCAAGCAGTGATTCTGTAGGATCTTACTATGCTGGTGAACAGTGAGTGTAATGGGGTCTGGGGGGCGACTTGATGATCTGGGCAGTCTAGTAACCTTAATGTTCCTTATGTAATTGTAGACTGGTTATTGTGAATAGTGCTGCCATAAATTTAGGGGTGCAGATGTCTTTCTAGAACTGGGTTGCTGCATTCCTTATGTATGTATGTTTGTATGTATGTATGTGTGTATGTATGTATTCATCCATCCATGCATCCATTCATTCATTCATTCATTCATTCATTCATTCATTCATTATCTGTCTACCTATCTATCCATGGATGTTTCTGTCATTAATGCACAATTAGATGAGTTCAATTATGTTTACTAGACTCCCCCCATCACGCACGGGCCCCCAGATACCCCATTGCAGTCACTGTCCATGAGCATAGTAAGATAGTGTAGAATCCCTACTTGTCTTTTCTGTGTTTTTCCGCCCTGTCTGTGACACCCCTCCCACATTATATATTCTTCTTCTAATGTGTCCTTACTTCGCCCCTCCCTAATCCGTCCATTCCCACCCATACACCTCAGTCTCTTTCCCTCTGTTAACTTTTAGTCCATTCTTGGGTTTTCTGAGACTGCTGCTGTTTCCTTCTTCAGTTTTTTGTTTGTTCTGATACTGTAATGATGAGTGATATCATTATACATATATATATATATGTATATAGATTTTTATATCTGTATATATATATGTGTATGTATGGAGGTAAGTAACTCTAATGTTTGCTAAGATGATGCAGCTCCGCAAGGCTGGTCACTGCCCCCCCCCGTGGGTGGAGTTTGTAAGCGCAGCACTGTTGCCTGGAGATTCCACGATGTCACAGTGGTGCCTCTGTCCTAGAGACATAATGTGTATGCTGATAGGAGCAGGTGTGATTCAGGTGAGGTGGACACTGACCAACTTGACAGCATCAGGCTAAATGGAATCCAGAGCCAAGGTACTGTGTGTTCCTTTTCATTTTGTTGTCACTACTTCAAAGTTACATGAACAACATTATGGTTCCTAAGACTACCCCCACTGTCAAGTCCCCAGCACGTAGCCCGTAAGAGTCGCTGTCCAACAGCCCAGGAATATGCTGTAGAAGTGCTGCTGATCATCACTATGTTTTACGGACCTACCTAAGCTTGCCGCCGGGCCACACCCTGTGTGCCACTCATAATGCCCCATTTTCCCTCTCTCCCTTCCCTCCTAAGCCATCCTCCTCAGTCCCATTCCCTTTGGTAAGTGTGAGTCCATTCTTGGGTTCGGTGCGGCTGCTACTGTCCTTTTCTATCACTCCTTTTCTTTTTTCTGGTACTCCACAGGTGAGTGAAATCAGTTGACACTTGTCTTTCTCTGCGTGGCTTATTTCGCTGAGCATGATACCCTCTACCTCCCTCCATGTTGTTGCACATGGTAGGATTGGTTTCTGCATATGGCAGAATAATATTCCACTTTTCATCCTCTGATAGACACTTACCTTGTCTGTTGTTGTGGACAGTGCTGTGATAATTATACGGGTGCACAGGTCTTTTTTAAACTGGGCTGCTGTATTCTAGTGTTTATTTCTGTATGTCCGGATGTATGAATATATTTAGTTAGTTCATTACTCACTTGTATATCTGTTATTTATTTATTTATTTATCATTAGTCTTCATCTACGTGAGTCTCATGTAGTTTAGTAAACTGCCCCCCACAATGAGATGCCCCCACATACCTCATTGCAGTCACTGTCCATGAGCATATTAAGATGCTGTAGAATCCCTTGTTGTCTTCTCTGTGTCGTACGTCCCTCCCCGTGCCCCCCTTCTGCTTTATGCATGCCAAAGGTAATGTGCACATTCGCCCCCGCTCCGCCTGACATTTTCCTCCGTTCCCACCTGTCCACGTCCATCCCTTTCCCTTTGGTAACTGTGAGTCCACTCTTGTGGTGCCGTTTTTCTTCTTCGGATGTCTCTTGGTTCCCCTCCTGCACAGGCGAGTGATATCATTTGATCCTTGTGTTTCTCCACCTGCCTGCCTTATTACACTGAGTATGATGCCCTCTCACACCATCCGTGTTTCTGCAAATGGTGGGATTTGTTTTCCTATGACTGAATAATATTCCATTGTTCATCTACTGATGGACACTGAGCTTGGCTATTGAGAATAGTGCTGCGGTAATCATAGGGATGCACGTGTCGCTTTTAAACTGGGGGCGGCAATGTCTCATTCATTCATTCATTCATCTGTTTATTCATTTATTTTTTTATCATGAATCTACAATTATGTGGATCACATCATGTTTATTACACTCCCCCCATCACCAACGTAGGAATGATTAAGGGACTGAGAAGGCTGGTTGTGAAGGACGGTTGCAGGCTGGTAAGGGGGCATTACGATTAGCTCACATAATGTGGGGGGGAATTCTATAGGGAAGGCAGTATAGTTCAGAGAATTCAAGCAGTGATTCTGTAGGATCTTACTATGCTGGTGAACAGTGAGTGTAATGGGGTCTGGGGGGCGACTTGATGATCTGGGCAGTCTAGTAACCTTAATGTTCCTTATGTAATTGTAGACTGGTTATTGTGAATAGTGCTGCCATAAATTTAGGGGTGCAGATGTCTTTCTAGAACTGGGTTGCTGCATTCCTTATGTATGTATGTTTGTATGTATGTATGTGTGTATGTATGTATTCATCCATCCATGCATCCATTCATTCATTCATTCATTCATTCATTCATTTATTATCTGTCTACCTATCTATCCATGGATGTTTCTGTCATTAATGCACAATTAGATGAGTTCCATTATGTTTACTAGACTCCCCCCATCACGCACGTGCCCCCAGATACCCCATTGCAGTCACTGTCCATGAGCATAGTAAGATAGTGTAGAATCCCTACTTGTCTTTTCTGTGTTTTTCCGCCCTGTCTGTGACACCCCTCCCACATTATATATTCTTCTAATGTGTCCTTACTTCGCCCCTCCCTAATCCCTCCATTCCCACCCATACACCTCAGTCTCTTTCCCTCTGTTAACTTTTAGTCCATTCTTGGGTTTTCTGAGACTGCTGCTGTTTCCTTCTTCAGTTTTTTGTTTGTTCTGATACTGTAATGATGAGTGATATCATTATACATATATGTATATATATATATATATATGTTTGTAGGTAAGTAACTCTAATGTTTGCTAAGATGATGCAGCTCCGCAAGGCTGGGCACTGCCCCCCCCCGTGGGTGGAGTTTGTAAGCGCAGCACTGTTGCCTGGAGATTCCACGATGTCACAGTGGTGCCTCTGTCCTAGAGACATGTGTATGCTGAGAGGAGCAGGTGTGATTCGGGTGAGGTGGACACTGACCAACTTGACAGCATCAGGCTAAATGGAATCCAGAGCCAAGGTACTGTGTGTTCCTTTTCATTTTGTTGTCACTACTTCAAAGTTACATGAACAACATTATGGTTCCTAAGACTACCCCCACTGTCAAGTCCCCAGCACGTAGCCCGTAAGAGTCGCTGTCCAACAGCCCAGGAATATGCTGTAGAAGTGCTGCTGATCATCACTATGTTATACGGACCTACCTAAGCTTGCCGCCGGGCCACACCCTGTGTGCCACTCATAATGCCCCATTTTCCCTCTCTCCCTTCCCTCCTAAGCCATCCTCCTCAGTCCCATTCCCTTTGGTAAGTGTGAGTCCATTCTTGGGTTCGGTGCGGCTGCTACTGTCCTTTTCTATCACTCCTTTTCTTTTTTCTGGTACTCCACAGGTGAGTGAAATCAGTTGACACTTGTCTTTCTCTGCGTGGCTTATTTCGCTGAGCATGATACCCTCTACCTCCCTCCATGTTGTTGCACATGGTAGGATTGGTTTCTGCATATGGCAGAATAATATTCCACTTTTCATCCTCTGATAGACACTTACCTTGTCTGTTGTTGTGGACAGTGCTGTGATAATTATACGGGTGCACAGGTCTTTTTTAAACTGGGCTGCTGTATTCTAGTGTTTATTTCTGTATGTCCGGATGTATGAATATATTTAGTTAGTTCATTACTCACTTGTATATCTGTTATTTATTTATTTATTTATCATTAGTCTTCATCTACGTGAGTCTCATGTAGTTTAGTAAACTGCCCCCCACAATGAGATGCCCCCACATACCTCATTGCAGTCACTGTCCATGAGCATATTAAGATGCTGTAGAATCCCTTGTTGTCTTCTCTGTGTCGTACGTCCCTCCCCGTGCCCCCCTTCTGCTTTATGCATGCCAAAGGTAATGTGCACATTCGCCCCCGCTCCGCCTGACATTTTCCTCCGTTCCCACCTGTCCACGTCCATCCCTTTCCCTTTGGTAACTGTGAGTCCACTCTTGTGGTGCCGTTTTTCTTCTTCGGATGTCTCTTGGTTCCCCTCCTGCACAGGCGAGTGATATCATTTGATCCTTGTGTTTCTCCACCTGCCTGCCTTATTACACTGAGTATGATGCCCTCTCACACCATCCGTGTTTCTGCAAATGGTGTGATTTGTTTTCCTATGACTGAATAATATTCCATTGTTCATCTACTGATGGACACTGAGCTTGGCTGTTGAGAATAGTGCTGTGGTAATCATAGGGATGCACGTGTCGCTTTTAAACTGGGGGCGGCAATGTCTCATTCATTCATTCATTCATCTGTTTATTCATTTACTTTTTTATCATGAATCTACAATTATGTGGATCACATCATGTTTATTACACTCCCCCCATCACCAACGTAGGAATGGTTAAGGGACTGAGAAGGCTGGTTGTGAAGGACGGTTGCAGGCTGGTAAGGGGGCATTACGATTAGCTCACATAATGTGGGGGGGAATTCTATAGGGAAGGCAGTGTAGTTCAGAGAATTCAAGCAGTGATTCTGTAGGATCTTACTATGCTGGTGAACAGTGAGTGTAATGGGGTCTGGGGGGCGACTTGATGATCTGGGCAGTCTAGTAACCTTAATGTTCCTTATGTAATTGTAGACTGGTTATTGTGAATAGTGCTGCCATAAATTTAGGGGTGCAGATGTCTTTCTAGAACTGGGTTGCTGCATTCCTTATGTATGTATGTTTGTATGTATGTATGTGTGTATGTATGTATTCATCCATCCATGCATCCATTCATTCATTCATTCATTCATTCATTCATTCATTTATTATCTGTCTACCTATCTATCCATGGATGTTTCTGTCATTAATGCACAATTAGATGAGTTCCATTATGTTTACTAGACTCCCCCCATCACGCACGTGCCCCCAGATACCCCATTGCAGTCACTGTCCATGAGCATAGTAAGATACTGTAGAATCCCTACTTGTCTTTTCTGTGTTTTTCCGCCCTGTCTGTGACACCCCTCCCACATTATATATTCTTCTTCTAATGTGTCCTTACTTCGCCCCTCCCTAATCCGTCCATTCCCACCCATACACCTCAGTCTCTTTCCCTCTGTTAACTTTTAGTCCATTCTTGGGTTTTCTGAGACTGCTGCTGTTTCCTTCTTCAGTTATTTGTTTGTTCTTATACTGTAATGATGAGTGATATCATTATACATATATATATATATATATAGATTTTTATATCTATATATATATATGTGTATGTATGGAGGTAAGTAACTCTAATGTTTGCTAAGATGATGCAGCTCCGCAAGGCTGGGCACTGCCCCCCCCCCCGTGGGTGGAGTTTGTAAGCGCAGCACTGTTGCCTGGAGATTCCACGATGTCACAGTGGTGCCTCTGTCCTAGAGACATAATGTGTATGCTGAGAGGAGCAGGTGTGATTCGGGTGAGGTGGACACTGACCAACTTGACAGCATCAGGCTAAATGGAATCCAGAGCCAAGGTACTGTGTGTTCCTTTTCATTTTGTTGTCACTACTTCAAAGTTACATGAACAACATTATGGTTCCTAAGACTACCCCCACTGTCAAGTCCCCAGCACGTAGCCCGTAAGAGTCGCTGTCCAACAGCCCAGGAATATGCTGTAGAAGTGCTGCTGATCATCGCTATGTTATACGGACCTACCTAAGCTTGCCGCCGGGCCACACCCTGTGTGCCACTCATAATGCCCCATTTTCCCTCTCTCCCTTCCCTCCTAAGCCATCCTCCTCAGTCCCATTCCCTTTGGTAAGTGTGAGTCCATTCTTGGGTTCGGTGCGGCTGCTACTGTCCTTTTCTATCACTCCTTTTCTTTTTTCTGGTACTCCACAGGTGAGTGAAATCAGTTGACACTTGTCTTTCTCTGCGTGGCTTATTTCGCTGAGCATGATACCCTCTACCTCCCTCCATGTTGTTGCACATGGTAGGATTGGTTTCTGCATATGGCAGAATAATATTCCACTTTTCATCCTCTGATAGACACTTACCTTGTCTGTTGTTGTGGACAGTGCTGTGATAATTATACGGGTGCACAGGTCTTTTTTAAACTGGGCTGCTGTATTCTAGTGTTTATTTCTGTATGTCCGGATGTATGAATATATTTAGTTAGTTCATTACTCACTTGTATATCTGTTATTTATTTATTTATTTATCATTAGTCTTCATCTACGTGAGTCTCATGTAGTTTAGTAAACTGCCCCCCACAATGAGATGCCCCCACATACCTCATTGCAGTCACTGTCCATGAGCATATTAAGATGCTGTAGAATCCCTTGTTGTCTTCTCTGTGTCGTACGTCCCTCCCCGTGCCCCCCTTCTGCTTTATGCATGCCAAAGGTAATGTGCACATTCGCCCCCGCTCCGCCTGACATTTTCCTCCGTTCCCACCTGTCCACGTCCATCCCTTTCCCTTTGGTAACTGTGAGTCCACTCTTGTGGTGCCGTTTTTCTTCTTCGGATGTCTCTTGGTTCCCCTCCTGCACAGGCGAGTGATATCATTTGATCCTTGTGTTTCTCCACCTGCCTGCCTTATTACACTGAGTATGATGCCCTCTCACACCATCCGTGTTTCTGCAAATGGTGGGATTTGTTTTCCTATGACTGAATAATATTCCATTGTTCATCTACTGATGGACACTGAGCTTGGCTATTGAGAATAGTGCTGCGGTAATCATAGGGATGCACGTGTCGCTTTTAAACTGGGGGCGGCAATGTCTCATTCATTCATTCATTCATCTGTTTATTCATTTATTTTTTTATCATGAATCTACAATTATGTGGATCACATCATGTTTATTACACTCCCCCCATCACCAACGTAGGAATGATTAAGGGACTGAGAAGGCTGGTTGTGAAGGACGGTTGCAGGCTGGTAAGGGGGCATTACGATTAGCTCACATAATGTGGGGGGGAATTCTATAGGGAAGGCAGTATAGTTCAGAGAATTCAAGCAGTGATTCTGTAGGATCTTACTATGCTGGTGAACAGTGAGTGTAATGGGGTCTGGGGGGCGACTTGATGATCTGGGCAGTCTAGTAACCTTAATGTTCCTTATGTAATTGTAGACTGGTTATTGTGAATAGTGCTGCCATAAATTTAGGGGTGCAGATGTCTTTCTAGAACTGGGTTGCTGCATTCCTTATGTATGTATGTTTGTATGTATGTATGTGTGTATGTATGTATTCATCCATCCATGCATCCATTCATTCATTCATTCATTCATTCATTCATTTATTATCTGTCTACCTATCTATCCATGGATGTTTCTGTCATTAATGCACAATTAGATGAGTTCCATTATGTTTACTAGACTCCCCCCATCACGCACGTGCCCCCAGATACCCCATTGCAGTCACTGTCCATGAGCATAGTAAGATAGTGTAGAATCCCTACTTGTCTTTTCTGTGTTTTTCCGCCCTGTCTGTGACACCCCTCCCACATTATATATTCTTCTAATGTGTCCTTACTTCGCCCCTCCCTAATCCCTCCATTCCCACCCATACACCTCAGTCTCTTTCCCTCTGTTAACTTTTAGTCCATTCTTGGGTTTTCTGAGACTGCTGCTGTTTCCTTCTTCAGTTTTTTGTTTGTTCTGATACTGTAATGATGAGTGATATCATTATACATATATGTATATATATATATATATATGTTTGTAGGTAAGTAACTCTAATGTTTGCTAAGATGATGCAGCTCCGCAAGGCTGGGCACTGCCCCCCCCCGTGGGTGGAGTTTGTAAGCGCAGCACTGTTGCCTGGAGATTCCACGATGTCACAGTGGTGCCTCTGTCCTAGAGACATGTGTATGCTGAGAGGAGCAGGTGTGATTCGGGTGAGGTGGACACTGACCAACTTGACAGCATCAGGCTAAATGGAATCCAGAGCCAAGGTACTGTGTGTTCCTTTTCATTTTGTTGTCACTACTTCAAAGTTACATGAACAACATTATGGTTCCTAAGACTACCCCCACTGTCAAGTCCCCAGCACGTAGCCCGTAAGAGTCGCTGTCCAACAGCCCAGGAATATGCTGTAGAAGTGCTGCTGATCATCACTATGTTATACGGACCTACCTAAGCTTGCCGCCGGGCCACACCCTGTGTGCCACTCATAATGCCCCATTTTCCCTCTCTCCCTTCCCTCCTAAGCCATCCTCCTCAGTCCCATTCCCTTTGGTAAGTGTGAGTCCATTCTTGGGTTCGGTGCGGCTGCTACTGTCCTTTTCTATCACTCCTTTTCTTTTTTCTGGTACTCCACAGGTGAGTGAAATCAGTTGACACTTGTCTTTCTCTGCGTGGCTTATTTCGCTGAGCATGATACCCTCTACCTCCCTCCATGTTGTTGCACATGGTAGGATTGGTTTCTGCATATGGCAGAATAATATTCCACTTTTCATCCTCTGATAGACACTTACCTTGTCTGTTGTTGTGGACAGTGCTGTGATAATTATACGGGTGCACAGGTCTTTTTTAAACTGGGCTGCTGTATTCTAGTGTTTATTTCTGTATGTCCGGATGTATGAATATATTTAGTTAGTTCATTACTCACTTGTATATCTGTTATTTATTTATTTATTTATCATTAGTCTTCATCTACGTGAGTCTCATGTAGTTTAGTAAACTGCCCCCCACAATGAGATGCCCCCACATACCTCATTGCAGTCACTGTCCATGAGCATATTAAGATGCTGTAGAATCCCTTGTTGTCTTCTCTGTGTCGTACGTCCCTCCCCGTGCCCCCCTTCTGCTTTATGCATGCCAAAGGTAATGTGCACATTCGCCCCCGCTCCGCCTGACATTTTCCTCCGTTCCCACCTGTCCACGTCCATCCCTTTCCCTTTGGTAACTGTGAGTCCACTCTTGTGGTGCCGTTTTTCTTCTTCGGATGTCTCTTGGTTCCCCTCCTGCACAGGCGAGTGATATCATTTGATCCTTGTGTTTCTCCACCTGCCTGCCTTATTACACTGAGTATGATGCCCTCTCACACCATCCGTGTTTCTGCAAATGGTGTGATTTGTTTTCCTATGACTGAATAATATTCCATTGTTCATCTACTGATGGACACTGAGCTTGGCTGTTGAGAATAGTGCTGTGGTAATCATAGGGATGCACGTGTCGCTTTTAAACTGGGGGCGGCAATGTCTCATTCATTCATTCATTCATCTGTTTATTCATTTACTTTTTTATCATGAATCTACAATTATGTGGATCACATCATGTTTATTACACTCCCCCCATCACCAACGTAGGAATGGTTAAGGGACTGAGAAGGCTGGTTGTGAAGGACGGTTGCAGGCTGGTAAGGGGGCATTACGATTAGCTCACATAATGTGGGGGGGAATTCTATAGGGAAGGCAGTGTAGTTCAGAGAATTCAAGCAGTGATTCTGTAGGATCTTACTATGCTGGTGAACAGTGAGTGTAATGGGGTCTGGGGGGCGACTTGATGATCTGGGCAGTCTAGTAACCTTAATGTTCCTTATGTAATTGTAGACTGGTTATTGTGAATAGTGCTGCCATAAATTTAGGGGTGCAGATGTCTTTCTAGAACTGGGTTGCTGCATTCCTTATGTATGTATGTTTGTATGTATGTATGTGTGTATGTATGTATTCATCCATCCATGCATCCATTCATTCATTCATTCATTCATTCATTCATTTATTATCTGTCTACCTATCTATCCATGGATGTTTCTGTCATTAATGCACAATTAGATGAGTTCCATTATGTTTACTAGACTCCCCCCATCACGCACGTGCCCCCAGATACCCCATTGCAGTCACTGTCCATGAGCATAGTAAGATACTGTAGAATCCCTACTTGTCTTTTCTGTGTTTTTCCGCCCTGTCTGTGACACCCCTCCCACATTATATATTCTTCTTCTAATGTGTCCTTACTTCGCCCCTCCCTAATCCGTCCATTCCCACCCATACACCTCAGTCTCTTTCCCTCTGTTAACTTTTAGTCCATTCTTGGGTTTTCTGAGACTGCTGCTGTTTCCTTCTTCAGTTTTTTGTTTGTTCTTATACTGTAATGATGAGTGATATCATTATACATATATGTATATCTATATATATATATGTGTATGTATGGAGGTAAGTAACTCTAATGTTTGCTAAGATGATGCAGCTCCGCAAGGCTGGGCACTGCCCCCCCCCGTGGGTGGAGTTTGTAAGCGCAGCACTGTTGCCTGGAGATTCCACGATGTCACAGTGGTGCCTCTGTCCTAGAGACATAATGTGTATGCTGATAGGAGCAGGTGTGATTCAGGTGAGGTGGACACTGACCAACTTGACAGCATCAGGCTAAATGGAATCCAGAGCCAAGGTACTGTGTGTTCCTTTTCATTTTGTTGTCACTACTTCAAAGTTACATGAACAACATTATGGTTCCTAAGACTACCCCCACTGTCAAGTCCCCAGCACGTAGCCCGTAAGAGTCGCTGTCCAACAGCCCAGGAATATGCTGTAGAAGTGCTGCTGATCATCACTATGTTATACGGACCTACCTAAGCTTGCCGCCGGGCCACACCCTGTGTGCCACTCATAATGCCCCATTTTCCCTCTCTCCCTTCCCTCCTAAGCCATCCTCCTCAGTCCCATTCCCTTTGGTAAGTGTGAGTCCATTCTTGGGTTCGGTGCGGCTGCTACTGTCCTTTTCTATCACTCCTTTTCTTTTTTCTGGTACTCCACAGGTGAGTGAAATCAGTTGACACTTGTCTTTCTCTGCGTGGCTTATTTCGCTGAGCATGATACCCTCTACCTCCCTCCATGTTGTTGCACATGGTAGGATTGGTTTCTGCATATGGCAGAATAATATTCCACTTTTCATCCTCTGATAGACACTTACCTTGTCTGTTGTTGTGGACAGTGCTGTGATAATTATACGGGTGCACAGGTCTTTTTTAAACTGGGCTGCTGTATTCTAGTGTTTATTTCTGTATGTCCGGATGTATGAATATATTTAGTTAGTTCATTACTCACTTGTATATCTGTTATTTATTTATTTATTTATCATTAGTCTTCATCTACGTGAGTCTCATGTAGTTTAGTAAACTGCCCCCCACAATGAGATGCCCCCACATACCTCATTGCAGTCACTGTCCATGAGCATATTAAGATGCTGTAGAATCCCTTGTTGTCTTCTCTGTGTCGTACGTCCCTCCCCGTGCCCCCCTTCTGCTTTATGCATGCCAAAGGTAATGTGCACATTCGCCCCCGCTCCGCCTGACATTTTCCTCCGTTCCCACCTGTCCACGTCCATCCCTTTCCCTTTGGTAACTGTGAGTCCACTCTTGTGGTGCCGTTTTTCTTCTTCGGATGTCTCTTGGTTCCCCTCCTGCACAGGCGAGTGATATCATTTGATCCTTGTGTTTCTCCACCTGCCTGCCTTATTACACTGAGTATGATGCCCTCTCACACCATCCGTGTTTCTGCAAATGGTGGGATTTGTTTTCCTATGACTGAATAATATTCCATTGTTCATCTACTGATGGACACTGAGCTTGGCTATTGAGAATAGTGCTGCGGTAATCATAGGGATGCACGTGTCGCTTTTAAACTGGGGGCGGCAATGTCTCATTCATTCATTCATTCATCTGTTTATTCATTTATTTTTTTATCATGAATCTACAATTATGTGGATCACATCATGTTTATTACACTCCCCCCATCACCAACGTAGGAATGATTAAGGGACTGAGAAGGCTGGTTGTGAAGGACGGTTGCAGGCTGGTAAGGGGGCATTACGATTAGCTCACATAATGTGGGGGGGAATTCTATAGGGAAGGCAGTATAGTTCAGAGAATTCAAGCAGTGATTCTGTAGGATCTTACTATGCTGGTGAACAGTGAGTGTAATGGGGTCTGGGGGGCGACTTGATGATCTGGGCAGTCTAGTAACCTTAATGTTCCTTATGTAATTGTAGACTGGTTATTGTGAATAGTGCTGCCATAAATTTAGGGGTGCAGATGTCTTTCTAGAACTGGGTTGCTGCATTCCTTATGTATGTATGTTTGTATGTATGTATGTGTGTATGTATGTATTCATCCATCCATGCATCCATTCATTCATTCATTCATTCATTCATTCATTCATTTATTATCTGTCTACCTATCTATCCATGGATGTTTCTGTCATTAATGCACAATTAGATGAGTTCCATTATGTTTACTAGACTCCCCCCATCACGCACGTGCCCCCAGATACCCCATTGCAGTCACTGTCCATGAGCATAGTAAGATAGTGTAGAATCCCTACTTGTCTTTTCTGTGTTTTTCCGCCCTGTCTGTGACACCCCTCCCACATTATATATTCTTCTAATGTGTCCTTACTTCGCCCCTCCCTAATCCCTCCATTCCCACCCATACACCTCAGTCTCTTTCCCTCTGTTAACTTTTAGTCCATTCTTGGGTTTTCTGAGACTGCTGCTGTTTCCTTCTTCAGTTTTTTGTTTGTTCTGATACTGTAATGATGAGTGATATCATTATACATATATGTATATATATATATATATATGTTTGTAGGTAAGTAACTCTAATGTTTGCTAAGATGATGCAGCTCCGCAAGGCTGGGCACTGCCCCCCCCCGTGGGTGGAGTTTGTAAGCGCAGCACTGTTGCCTGGAGATTCCACGATGTCACAGTGGTGCCTCTGTCCTAGAGACATGTGTATGCTGAGAGGAGCAGGTGTGATTCGGGTGAGGTGGACACTGACCAACTTGACAGCATCAGGCTAAATGGAATCCAGAGCCAAGGTACTGTGTGTTCCTTTTCATTTTGTTGTCACTACTTCAAAGTTACATGAACAACATTATGGTTCCTAAGACTACCCCCACTGTCAAGTCCCCAGCACGTAGCCCGTAAGAGTCGCTGTCCAACAGCCCAGGAATATGCTGTAGAAGTGCTGCTGATCATCACTATGTTATACGGACCTACCTAAGCTTGCCGCCGGGCCACACCCTGTGTGCCACTCATAATGCCCCATTTTCCCTCTCTCCCTTCCCTCCTAAGCCATCCTCCTCAGTCCCATTCCCTTTGGTAAGTGTGAGTCCATTCTTGGGTTCGGTGCGGCTGCTACTGTCCTTTTCTATCACTCCTTTTCTTTTTTCTGGTACTCCACAGGTGAGTGAAATCAGTTGACACTTGTCTTTCTCTGCGTGGCTTATTTCGCTGAGCATGATACCCTCTACCTCCCTCCATGTTGTTGCACATGGTAGGATTGGTTTCTGCATATGGCAGAATAATATTCCACTTTTCATCCTCTGATAGACACTTACCTTGTCTGTTGTTGTGGACAGTGCTGTGATAATTATACGGGTGCACAGGTCTTTTTTAAACTGGGCTGCTGTATTCTAGTGTTTATTTCTGTATGTCCGGATGTATGAATATATTTAGTTAGTTCATTACTCACTTGTATATCTGTTATTTATTTATTTATTTATCATTAGTCTTCATCTACGTGAGTCTCATGTAGTTTAGTAAACTGCCCCCCACAATGAGATGCCCCCACATACCTCATTGCAGTCACTGTCCATGAGCATATTAAGATGCTGTAGAATCCCTTGTTGTCTTCTCTGTGTCGTACGTCCCTCCCCGTGCCCCCCTTCTGCTTTATGCATGCCAAAGGTAATGTGCACATTCGCCCCCGCTCCGCCTGACATTTTCCTCCGTTCCCACCTGTCCACGTCCATCCCTTTCCCTTTGGTAACTGTGAGTCCACTCTTGTGGTGCCGTTTTTCTTCTTCGGATGTCTCTTGGTTCCCCTCCTGCACAGGCGAGTGATATCATTTGATCCTTGTGTTTCTCCACCTGCCTGCCTTATTACACTGAGTATGATGCCCTCTCACACCATCCGTGTTTCTGCAAATGGTGGGATTTGTTTTCCTATGACTGAATAATATTCCATTGTTCATCTACTGATGGACACTGAGCTTGGCTATTGAGAATAGTGCTGCGGTAATCATAGGGATGCACGTGTCGCTTTTAAACTGGGGGCGGCAATGTCTCATTCATTCATTCATTCATCTGTTTATTCATTTATTTTTTTATCATGAATCTACAATTATGTGGATCACATCATGTTTATTACACTCCCCCCATCACCAACGTAGGAATGATTAAGGGACTGAGAAGGCTGGTTGTGAAGGACGGTTGCAGGCTGGTAAGGGGGCATTACGATTAGCTCACATAATGTGGGGGGGAATTCTATAGGGAAGGCAGTATAGTTCAGAGAATTCAAGCAGTGATTCTGTAGGATCTTACTATGCTGGTGAACAGTGAGTGTAATGGGGTCTGGGGGGCGACTTGATGATCTGGGCAGTCTAGTAACCTTAATGTTCCTTATGTAATTGTAGACTGGTTATTGTGAATAGTGCTGCCATAAATTTAGGGGTGCAGATGTCTTTCTAGAACTGGGTTGCTGCATTCCTTATGTATGTATGTTTGTATGTATGTATGTGTGTATGTATGTATTCATCCATCCATGCATCCATTCATTCATTCATTCATTCATTCATTCATTTATTATCTGTCTACCTATCTATCCATGGATGTTTCTGTCATTAATGCACAATTAGATGAGTTCCATTATGTTTACTAGACTCCCCCCATCACGCACGTGCCCCCAGATACCCCATTGCAGTCACTGTCCATGAGCATAGTAAGATAGTGTAGAATCCCTACTTGTCTTTTCTGTGTTTTTCCGCCCTGTCTGTGACACCCCTCCCACATTATATATTCTTCTAATGTGTCCTTACTTCGCCCCTCCCTAATCCCTCCATTCCCACCCATACACCTCAGTCTCTTTCCCTCTGTTAACTTTTAGTCCATTCTTGGGTTTTCTGAGACTGCTGCTGTTTCCTTCTTCAGTTTTTTGTTTGTTCTGATACTGTAATGATGAGTGATATCATTATACATATATGTATATATATATATATATATGTTTGTAGGTAAGTAACTCTAATGTTTGCTAAGATGATGCAGCTCCGCAAGGCTGGGCACTGCCCCCCCCCCGTGGGTGGAGTTTGTAAGCGCAGCACTGTTGCCTGGAGATTCCACGATGTCACAGTGGTGCCTCTGTCCTAGAGACATGTGTATGCTGAGAGGAGCAGGTGTGATTCGGGTGAGGTGGACACTGACCAACTTGACAGCATCAGGCTAAATGGAATCCAGAGCCAAGGTACTGTGTGTTCCTTTTCATTTTGTTGTCACTACTTCAAAGTTACATGAACAACATTATGGTTCCTAAGACTACCCCCACTGTCAAGTCCCCAGCACGTAGCCCGTAAGAGTCGCTGTCCAACAGCCCAGGAATATGCTGTAGAAGTGCTGCTGATCATCACTATGTTATACGGACCTACCTAAGCTTGCCGCCGGGCCACACCCTGTGTGCCACTCATAATGCCCCATTTTCCCTCTCTCCCTTCCCTCCTAAGCCATCCTCCTCAGTCCCATTCCCTTTGGTAAGTGTGAGTCCATTCTTGGGTTCGGTGCGGCTGCTACTGTCCTTTTCTATCACTCCTTTTCTTTTTTCTGGTACTCCACAGGTGAGTGAAATCAGTTGACACTTGTCTTTCTCTGCGTGGCTTATTTCGCTGAGCATGATACCCTCTACCTCCCTCCATGTTGTTGCACATGGTAGGATTGGTTTCTGCATATGGCAGAATAATATTCCACTTTTCATCCTCTGATAGACACTTACCTTGTCTGTTGTTGTGGACAGTGCTGTGATAATTATACGGGTGCACAGGTCTTTTTTAAACTGGGCTGCTGTATTCTAGTGTTTATTTCTGTATGTCCGGATGTATGAATATATTTAGTTAGTTCATTACTCACTTGTATATCTGTTATTTATTTATTTATTTATCATTAGTCTTCATCTACGTGAGTCTCATGTAGTTTAGTAAACTGCCCCCCACAATGAGATGCCCCCACATACCTCATCGCAGTCACTGTCCATGAGCATATTAAGATGCTGTAGAATCCCTTGTTGTCTTCTCTGTGTCGTACGTCCCTCCCCGTGCCCCCCTTCTGCTTTATGCATGCCAAAGGTAATGTGCACATTCGCCCCCGCTCCGCCTGACATTTTCCTCCGTTCCCACCTGTCCACGTCCATCCCTTTCCCTTTGGTAACTGTGAGTCCACTCTTGTGGTGCCGTTTTTCTTCTTCGGATGTCTCTTGGTTCCCCTCCTGCACAGGCGAGTGATATCATTTGATCCTTGTGTTTCTCCACCTGCCTGCCTTATTACACTGAGTATGATGCCCTCTCACACCATCCGTGTTTCTGCAAATGGTGTGATTTGTTTTCCTATGACTGAATAATATTCCATTGTTCATCTACTGATGGACACTGAGCTTGGCTGTTGAGAATAGTGCTGTGGTAATCATAGGGATGCACGTGTCGCTTTTAAACTGGGGGCGGCAATGTCTCATTCATTCCTTCATTCATCTGTTTATTCATTTACTTTTTTATCATGAATCTACAATTATGTGGATCACATCATGTTTATTACACTCCCCCCATCACCAACGTAGGAATGGTTAAGGGACTGAGAAGGCTGGTTGTGAAGGACGGTTGCAGGCTGGTAAGGGGGCATTACGATTAGCTCACATAATGTGGGGGGGAATTCTATAGGGAAGGCAGTGTAGTTCAGAGAATTCAAGCAGTGATTCTGTAGGATCTTACTATGCTGGTGAACAGTGAGTGTAATGGGGTCTGGGGGGCGACTTGATGATCTGGGCAGTCTAGTAACCTTAATGTTCCTTATGTAATTGTAGACTGGTTATTGTGAATAGTGCTGCCATAAATTTAGGGGTGCAGATGTCTTTCTAGAACTGGGTTGCTGCATTCCTTATGTATGTATGTTTGTATGTATGTATGTGTGTATGTATGTATTCATCCATCCATGCATCCATTCATTCATTCATTCATTCATTCATTCATTTATTATCTGTCTACCTATCTATCCATGGATGTTTCTGTCATTAATGCACAATTAGATGAGTTCCATTATGTTTACTAGACTCCCCCCATCACGCACGTGCCCCCAGATACCCCATTGCAGTCACTGTCCATGAGCATAGTAAGATACTGTAGAATCCCTACTTGTCTTTTCTGTGTTTTTCCGCCCTGTCTGTGACACCCCTCCCACATTATATATTCTTCTTCTAATGTGTCCTTACTTCGCCCCTCCCTAATCCGTCCATTCCCACCCATACACCTCAGTCTCTTTCCCTCTGTTAACTTTTAGTCCATTCTTGGGTTTTCTGAGACTGCTGCTGTTTCCTTCTTCAGTTTTTTGTTTGTTCTTATACTGTAATGATGAGTGATATCATTATACATATATATATATATATATAGATTTTTATATCTATATATATATATGTGTATGTATGGAGGTAAGTAACTCTAATGTTTGCTAAGATGATGCAGCTCCGCAAGGCTGGGCACTGCCCCCCCCCCCGTGGGTGGAGTTTGTAAGCGCAGCACTGTTGCCTGGAGATTCCACGATGTCACAGTGGTGCCTCTGTCCTAGAGACATAATGTGTATGCTGAGAGGAGCAGGTGTGATTCGGGTGAGGTGGACACTGACCAACTTGACAGCATCAGGCTAAATGGAATCCAGAGCCAAGGTACTGTGTGTTCCTTTTCATTTTGTTGTCACTACTTCAAAGTTACATGAACAACATTATGGTTCCTAAGACTACCCCCACTGTCAAGTCCCCAGCACGTAGCCCGTAAGAGTCGCTGTCCAACAGCCCAGGAATATGCTGTAGAAGTGCTGCTGATCATCGCTATGTTATACGGACCTACCTAAGCTTGCCGCCGGGCCACACCCTGTGTGCCACTCATAATGCCCCATTTTCCCTCTCTCCCTTCCCTCCTAAGCCATCCTCCTCAGTCCCATTCCCTTTGGTAAGTGTGAGTCCATTCTTGGGTTCGGTGCGGCTGCTACTGTCCTTTTCTATCACTCCTTTTCTTTTTTCTGGTACTCCACAGGTGAGTGAAATCAGTTGACACTTGTCTTTCTCTGCGTGGCTTATTTCGCTGAGCATGATACCCTCTACCTCCCTCCATGTTGTTGCACATGGTAGGATTGGTTTCTGCATATGGCAGAATAATATTCCACTTTTCATCCTCTGATAGACACTTACCTTGTCTGTTGTTGTGGACAGTGCTGTGATAATTATACGGGTGCACAGGTCTTTTTTAAACTGGGCTGCTGTATTCTAGTGTTTATTTCTGTATGTCCGGATGTATGAATATATTTAGTTAGTTCATTACTCACTTGTATATCTGTTATTTATTTATTTATTTATCATTAGTCTTCATCTACGTGAGTCTCATGTAGTTTAGTAAACTGCCCCTCACAATGAGATGCCCCCACATACCTCATTGCAGTCACTGTCCATGAGCATATTAAGATGCTGTAGAATCCCTTGTTGTCTTCTCTGTGTCGTACGTCCCTCCCCGTGCCCCCCTTCTGCTTTATGCATGCCAAAGGTAATGTGCACATTCGCCCCCGCTCCGCCTGACATTTTCCTCCGTTCCCACCTGTCCACGTCCATCCCTTTCCCTTTGGTAACTGTGAGTCCACTCTTGTGGTGCCGTTTTTCTTCTTCGGATGTCTCTTGGTTCCCCTCCTGCACAGGCGAGTGATATCATTTGATCCTTGTGTTTCTCCACCTGCCTGCCTTATTACACTGAGTATGATGCCCTCTCACACCATCCGTGTTTCTGCAAATGGTGTGATTTGTTTTCCTATGACTGAATAATATTCCATTGTTCATCTACTGATGGACACTGAGCTTGGCTGTTG
The DNA here is from genome assembly GCF_030020395.1 of Manis pentadactyla. Lineage (NCBI taxonomy): Eukaryota > Metazoa > Chordata > Mammalia > Pholidota > Manidae > Manis > Manis pentadactyla. Next base: position 78,896,045 of record NC_080024.1, read on the forward strand.
AGAATAGTGCTGTGGTAATCATAGGGATGCACGTGTCGCTTTTAAACTGGGGGCGGCAATGTCTCATTCATTCATTCATTCATCTGTTTATTCATTTACTTTTTTATCATGAATCTACAATTATGTGGATCACATCATGTTTATTACACTCCCCCCATCACCAACGTAGGAATGGTTAAGGGACTGAGAAGGCTGGTTGTGAAGGACGGTTGCAGGCTGGTAAGGGGGCATTACGATTAGCTCACATAATGTGGGGGGGAATTCTATAGGGAAGGCAGTATAGTTCAGAGAATTCAAGCAGTGATTCTGTAGGATCTTACTATGCTGGTGAACAGTGAGTGTAATGGGGTCTGGGGGGCGACTTGATGATCTGGGCAGTCTAGTAACCTTAATGTTCCTTATGTAATTGTAGACTGGTTATTGTGAATAGTGCTGCCATAAATTTAGGGGTGCAGATGTCTTTCTAGAACTGGGTTGCTGCATTCCTTATGTATGTATGTTTGTATGTATGTATGTGTGTATGTATGTATTCATCCATCCATGCATCCATTCATTCATTCATTCATTCATTCATTCATTCATTTATTATCTGTCTACCTATCTATCCATGGATGTTTCTGTCATTAATGCACAATTAGATGAGTTCCATTATGTTTACTAGACTCCCCCCATCACGCACGTGCCCCCAGATACCCCATTGCAGTCACTGTCCATGAGCATAGTAAGATAGTGTAGAATCCCTACTTGTCTTTTCTGTGTTTTTCCGCCCTGTCTGTGACACCCCTCCCACATTATATATTCTTCTTCTAATGTGTCCTTACTTCGCCCCTCCCTAATCCGTCCATTCCCACCCATACACCTCAGTCTCTTTCCCTCTGTTAACTTTTAGTCCATTCTTGGGTTTTCTGAGACTGCTGCTGTTTCCTTCTTCAGTTTTTTGTTTGTTCTGATACTGTAATGATGAGTGATATCATTATACATATATGTATATATATATATATATATATATGTTTGTAGGTAAGTAACTCTAATGTTTGCTAAGATGATGCAGCTCCGCAAGGCTGGGCACTGCCCCCCCGCCCCCCGTGGAGTTTGTAAGCGCAGCACTGTTGCCTGGAGATTCCACGATGTCACAGTGGTGCCTCTGTCCTAGAGACATAATGTGTATGCTGAGAGGAGCAGGTGTGATTCGGGTGAGGTGGACACTGACCAACTTGACAGCATCAGGCTAAATGGAATCCAGAGCCAAGGTACTGTGTGTTCCTTTTCATTTTGTTGTCACTACTTCAAAGTTACATGAACAACATTATGGTTCCTAAGACTACCCCCACTGTCAAGTCCCCAGCACGTAGCCCGTAAGAGTCGCTGTCCAACAGCCCAGGAATATGCTGTAGAAGTGCTGCTGATCATCACTATGTTTTACGGACCTACCTAAGCTTGCCGCCGGGCCACACCCTGTGTGCCACTCATAATGCCCCATTTTCCCTCTCTCCCTTCCCTCCTAAGCCATCCTCCTCAGTCCCATTCCCTTTGGTAAGTGTGAGTCCATTCTTGGGTTCGGTGCGGCTGCTACTGTCCTTTTCTATCACTCCTTTTCTTTTTTCTGGTACTCCACAGGTGAGTGAAATCAGTTGACACTTGTCTTTCTCTGCGTGGCTTATTTCGCTGAGCATGATACCCTCTACCTCCCTCCATGTTGTTGCACATGGTAGGATTGGTTTCTGCATATGGCAGAATAATATTCCACTTTTCATCCTCTGATAGACACTTACCTTGTCTGTTGTTGTGGACAGTGCTGTGATAATTATACGGGTGCACAGGTCTTTTTTAAACTGGGCTGCTGTATTCTAGTGTTTATTTCTGTATGTCCGGATGTATGAATATATTTAGTTAGTTCATTACTCACTTGTATATCTGTTATTTATTTATTTATTTATCATTAGTCTTCATCTACGTGAGTCTCATGTAGTTTAGTAAACTGCCCCCCACAATGAGATGCCCCCACATACCTCATTGCAGTCACTGTCCATGAGCATATTAAGATGCTGTAGAATCCCTTGTTGTCTTCTCTGTGTCGTACGTCCCTCCCCGTGCCCCCCTTCTGCTTTATGCATGCCAAAGGTAATGTGCACATTCGCCCCCGCTCCGCCTGACATTTTCCTCCGTTCCCACCTGTCCACGTCCATCCCTTTCCCTTTGGTAACTGTGAGTCCACTCTTGTGGTGCCGTTTTTCTTCTTCGGATGTCTCTTGGTTCCCCTCCTGCACAGGCGAGTGATATCATTTGATCCTTGTGTTTCTCCACCTGCCTGCCTTATTACACTGAGTATGATGCCCTCTCACACCATCCGTGTTTCTGCAAATGGTGTGATTTGTTTTCCTATGACTGAATAATATTCCATTGTTCATCTACTGATGGACACTGAGCTTGGCTGTTGAGAATAGTGCTGTGGTAATCATAGGGATGCACGTGTCGCTTTTAAACTGGGGGCGGCAATGTCTCATTCATTCATTCATTCATCTGTTTATTCATTTATTTTTTTATCATGAATCTACAATTATGTGGATCACATCATGTTTATTACACTCCCCCCATCACCAACGTAGGAATGGTTAAGGGACTGAGAAGGCTGGTTGTGAAGGACGGTTGCAGGCTGGTAAGGGGGCATTACGATTAGCTCACATAATGTGGGGGGGAATTCTATAGGGAAGGCAGTATAGTTCAGAGAATTCAAGCAGTGATTCTGTAGGATCTTACTATGCTGGTGAACAGTGAGTGTAATGGGGTCTGGGGGGCGACTTGATGATCTGGGCAGTCTAGTAACCTTAATGTTCCTTATGTAATTGTAGACTGGTTATTGTGAATAGTGCTGCCATAAATTTAGGGGTGCAGATGTCTTTCTAGAACTGGGTTGCTGCATTCCTTATGTATGTATGTTTGTATGTATGTATGTGTGTATGTATGTATTCATCCATCCATGCATCCATTCATTCATTCATTCATTCATTCATTCATTCATTCATTTATTATCTGTCTACCTATCTATCCATGGATGTTTCTGTCATTAATGCACAATTAGATGAGTTCAATTATGTTTACTAGACTCCCCCCATCACGCACGTGCCCCCAGATACCCCATTGCAGTCACTGTCCATGAGCATAGTAAGATACTGTAGAATCCCTACTTGTCTTTTCTGTGTTTTTCCGCCCTGTCTGTGACACCCCTCCCACATTATATATTCTTCTTCTAATGTGTCCTTACTTCGCCCCTCCCTAATCCGTCCATTCCCACCCATACACCTCAGTCTCTTTCCCTCTGTTAACTTTTAGTCCATTCTTGGGTTTTCTGAGACTGCTGCTGTTTCCTTCTTCAGTTTTTTGTTTGTTCTTATACTGTAATGATGAGTGATATCATTATACATATATATATATATATATAGATTTTTATATCTATATATATATATGTGTATGTATGGAGGTAAGTAACTCTAATGTTTGCTAAGATGATGCAGCTCCGCAAGGCTGGTCACTGCCCCCCCCCCGTGGGTGGAGTTTGTAAGCGCAGCACTGTTGCCTGGAGATTCCACGATGTCACAGTGGTGCCTCTGTCCTAGAGACATAATGTGTATGCTGAGAGGAGCAGGTGTGATTCGGGTGAGGTGGACACTGACCAACTTGACAGCATCAGGCTAAATGGAATCCAGAGCCAAGGTACTGTGTGTTCCTTTTCATTTTGTTGTCACTACTTCAAAGTTACATGAACAACATTATGGTTCCTAAGACTACCCCCACTGTCAAGTCCCCAGCACGTAGCCCGTAAGAGTCGCTGTCCAACAGCCCAGGAATATGCTGTAGAAGTGCTGCTGATCATCGCTATGTTATACGGACCTACCTAAGCTTGCCGCCGGGCCACACCCTGTGTGCCACTCATAATGCCCCATTTTCCCTCTCTCCCTTCCCTCCTAAGCCATCCTCCTCAGTCCCATTCCCTTTGGTAAGTGTGAGTCCATTCTTGGGTTCAGTGCGGCTGCTACTGTCCTTTTCTATCACTCCTTTTCTTTTTTCTGGTACTCCACAGGTGAGTGAAATCAGTTGACACTTGTCTTTCTCTGCGTGGCTTATTTCGCTGAGCATGATACCCTCTACCTCCCTCCATGTTGTTGCACATGGTAGGATTGGTTTCTGCATATGGCAGAATAATATTCCACTTTTCATCCTCTGATAGACACTTACCTTGTCTGTTGTTGTGGACAGTGCTGTGATAATTATACGGGTGCACAGGTCTTTTTTAAACTGGGCTGCTGTATTCTAGTGTTTATTTCTGTATGTCCGGATGTATGAATATATTTAGTTAGTTCATTACTCACTTGTATATCTGTTATTTATTTATTTATTTATCATTAGTCTTCATCTACGTGAGTCTCATGTAGTTTAGTAAACTGCCCCTCACAATGAGATGCCCCCACATACCTCATTGCAGTCACTGTCCATGAGCATATTAAGATGCTGTAGAGTCCCTTGTTGTCTTCTCTGTGTCGTACGTCCCTCCCCGTGCCCCCCTTCTGCTTTATGCATGCCAAAGGTAATGTGCACATTCGCCCCCGCTCCGCCTGACATTTTCCTCCGTTCCCACCTGTCCACGTCCATCCCTTTCCCTTTGGTAACTGTGAGTCCACTCTTGTGGTGCCGTTTTTCTTCTTCGGATGTCTCTTGGTTCCCCTCCTGCACAGGCGAGTGATATCATTTGATCCTTGTGTTTCTCCACCTGCCTGCCTTATTACACTGAGTATGATGCCCTCTCACACCATCCGTGTTTCTGCAAATGGTGTGATTTGTTTTCCTATGACTGAATAATATTCCATTGTTCATCTACTGATAGACACTGAGCTTGGCTGTTGAGAATAGTGCTGTGGTAATCATAGGGATGCACGTGTCGCTTTTAAACTGGGGGCGGCAATGTCTCATTCATTCATTCATTCATCTGTTTATTCATTTACTTTTTTATCATGAATCTACAATTATGTGGATCACATCATGTTTATTACACTCCCCCCATCACCAACGTAGGAATGGTTAAGGGACTGAGAAGGCTGGTTGTGAAGGACGGTTGCAGGCTGGTAAGGGGGCATTACGATTAGCTCACATAATGTGGGGGGGAATTCTATAGGGAAGGCAGTATAGTTCAGAGAATTCAAGCAGTGATTCTGTAGGATCTTACTATGCTGGTGAACAGTGAGTGTAATGGGGTCTGGGGGGCGACTTGATGATCTGGGCAGTCTAGTAACCTTAATGTTCCTTATGTAATTGTAGACTGGTTATTGTGAATAGTGCTGCCATAAATTTAGGGGTGCAGATGTCTTTCTAGAACTGGGTTGCTGCATTCCTTATGTATGTATGTTTGTATGTATGTATGTGTGTATGTATGTATTCATCCATCCATGCATCCATTCATTCATTCATTCATTCATTTATTATCTGTCTACCTATCTATCCATGGATGTTTCTGTCATTAATGCACAATTAGATGAGTTCCATTATGTTTACTAGACTCGCCCCATCACGCAAGTGCCCCCAGATACCCCATTGCAGTCACTGTCCATGAGCATAGTAAGATAGTGTAGAATCCCTACTTGTCTTTTCTGTGTTTTTCCGCCCTGTCTGTGACACCCCTCCCACATTATATATTCTTCTTCTAATGTGTCCTTACTTCGCCCCTCCCTAATCCGTCCATTCCCACCCATACACCTCAGTCTCTTTCCCTCTGTTAACTTTTAGTCCATTCTTGGGTTTTCTGAGACTGCTGCTGTTTCCTTCTTCAGTTTTTTGTTTGTTCTGATACTGTAATGATGAGTGATATCATTATACATATATATATATATATATATAGATTTTTATATCTATATATATATATGTGTATGTATGGAGGTAAGTAACTCTAATGTTTGCTAAGATGATGCAGCTCCGCAAGGCTGGGCACTGCACCCCCCCTGTGGGTGGAGTTTGTAAGCGCAGCACTGTTGCCTGGAGATTCCACGATGTCACAGTGGTGCCTCTGTCCTAGAGACATAATGTGTATGCTGATAGGAGCAGGTGTGATTCAGGTGAGGTGGACACTGACCAACTTGACAGCATCAGGCTAAATGGAATCCAGAGCCAAGGTACTGTGTGTTCCTTTTCATTTTGTTGTCACTACTTCAAAGTTACATGAACAACATTATGGTTCCTAAGACTACCCCCACTGTCAAGTCCATAATTTTTTGTATTTCCATTGTGTCTGTAGTGACTTTTCCTTTTTCAGTTATGAGTCTGTTTATGAATGAACACTCTCTTTTTTTCTTGGTAAGTCTGGTTAGGGGTTTACCTGTTTT